>NC_085104.1:2627446-2657446 GCF_963422355.1 Corticium candelabrum
CTGTCTATTTGTTTGTTTGTCCATCTGTTTGTCAGTTTGTGTTTGTCCATGTGTCTGACAATCTATTGGTGTGTTGGTCTTTCCATCTGTTTGTCGGTTTGTTTGTCTGTCTGTTTCTTTGTTTGTCCGTCTGTTTGTCAGTTTGTTTTCTCTGTTCGTGTGTTTGTCAGTTTTTGTCTGTCCATATGTTTGTTTGTTTGTCTGTCCATGTGTTTGTCAGTTTGTTTGTTTGTTTATTTGTCTGTCCATGTGTTTGTTTGTCTGTTCATGTGTTTGTTTGTCTGTCCATGTGTTTGTTTGTTTGTCTGTTCATGTGTTTGTTTGTTTGTCTGTCCATGTGTTTGTTTGTTTCTTTGTCTGTGTGTTTGTTTATTTGTCTGTTCATGTGTTTGTTTATTTGTCTGTCCATCTGTTTGTTTTTGTTTGTCTGTCCGCTTGTCTGTTTGTTTGTCCATCTTTTCATTTTGTTTGTTCGTCTGTCCATCTGTGTATCTATCATTCTGTGCTAACGTGTGCTTGTTTCCTCGAGACATCAACAAATTTCTATGGATGGTTCGAATTGGAGGCAGCACTGATCGAGGCGCTCACATCAAAGAGCACGACTACTACACACCTGCTGGCGAATTCCGTGTAGACAAAGAGGGATCCCCGATCCTCCTCAACTGCCTCATGTACAAGATGTGTTACTACAAGTTTGGTCAAGTGTACACTGAGCAGGGCAAGCCAACCGGCTACGATCGAGTGCGCAATGTCGAGATCGGAAACAAGGACTTCGAGTTGGACGTGCTCGAGGAGGCGTACACGACTGAACATTGGCTCGTTCGTATCTACAAAGTGAAGGGTCGTGAGAATAGAGGCAATTAACATGTAACGAGAGAGAGTAGTGTTTGCAACTGTTTCGGGCGTCTTGACTGTATGGATTGAATACATTCGTTCCTCAATTGCTGAATGAAGCACTTGATGTAGTTTGAGTTGTTCATCGCTCGTCGCTATAGAAAGTGTCTGCCGAAATGCTCTGCATGTGTGAGTAAGTAAGCCATCACGATGATAGGACTGATAGGACCACGATATATGGCAATAGTAAAGTACTTGGTCCGTGGGTTATTCAGCCATTCTAAATATTTAAGTTTTAATTTGAAATTTGGTTTGAAATTAATTGTAAATTAAAAATTTTTGAAATTTAATTGTAAACTTTGAAATTTTGAATTTAAAATTTAAAATTTTGGTTTTTGAAGCAAACACTAGGTGGTTTATTCTTTTTCCTTTTTCCAATTTTTTTGAAATTTTTGAACGTTTTCTTTCGTTGTGTTTGTAGGCTCGGCATCGTGGCTTTACAAATCGAACATTAAGAAAACAAGAGCAGCACAAACAGAAGCATGAAAGAGGCGGCGTTCTCGTTTTCTCTTTCATGCTTCTGTTTGTGCTGCTCTTGTTTTCTAAATGTTCGATTTGTAAAGCCACGATGCCGAGCCTAAAAACACAAGAAAAGAAAAAAAACGCTCAAAAATTTCAAAAAAAAACAATAGAAAAGGGAAAAGAAGAAAGGAAAGGAGTGTATTTGTTTGGGACCCGAGAGAGGGGGTGGATCTTATTGCAACATCCATTTTTAAGACCTGCCTGTCTAATGTGACCATTTTGTGCGAACAGTAGGTGGTCGTATCAGACAGGTTTTACTGTATTCTGGATTGTCCTCACAAAAGTCTGAAAGGATGGCAGCTGATTTCTCCTGTTCGGGCAGAAAACTTCCGAAGAGTTAGTAGACGTTCTAACAGATGAAAGAGTAGATGAAACAGCCAAGACAAACCAAGGGTGTAGCTTGGCATGGGCTAGACTGGGCTATAACCCCATCATTTGTAGGCGTAGTCATAAAAATTATGGACTATAACTTCGTGTGAGGATATATATATATATATATATATATATATATATATATATATATATATATATACCACCACCCTTTTTTTCCAGTCTGGATCTGCTACTGATTCTACCAAATCAGTCAGTTAGAAGCCAATAAAAGTGGGTGTGTCTCATAGCATCTTGAAGTTTAGCTCCCCATTTCTTGACGTCACGCTAAGTCCCACTCCCTGGACAAAGAATACATACACATGGGGTGATACCACCTCATCTATCCCGTTTCGGAAAGTTCTGTTCGAGTGGTACACTCTATCCAACATAACTGTACCTTATCCAGAAAATTATCGTCCTAAACGAATACGCCTAACGAAAGAGATAAGAGAAAAAATTTGATATTTGTGTCAAAAAACCAAAAATTTGTAATCAAGTTTCAAATTTGAAATTTCAAAATTAGAATGGTTGAATAACCCACGGGCCATACTTACCCTGTTTGTAGTCTGGGTTATGAGCTTACTATACTGCATTTAATTCATGACATTCTCAAACACAATGTTGTCTATTCGTATGCTGTTTATCTACATTGTTGGTATGTCTGTCTGTATGTGTGTGTACGTGCACATGTATGTGCGTGTGTATGTGTGTATGTACGTGCATGGATGTGGATGTGTTGTAAAGATACAGTAGTACAACTCAACTGCAGTGTTGGGTAGCATAGAAATCAGTTTTCAATGTCAAACAAGTCGCTGATGCCTTCGCGTTCGTCAAGACTGAACAAACAGTCGGTGCTGTTCAGCGGTTCGAGTTGTATGAAACTCAACTCGTCGCTGTTGTAGCTCCCACTCGAAGGGAGATCACTCGACAACATCGGTTGAGACATCCCAAATAGATCGTGAGTCATCGGACTTCCAGGGATCGAGCGATTGCACGTTCCCGGTGACATGTGACCAAACGAATTGAAGCCTTTCCGATCGGATCCCGATTGCAGACTCTGAACGAGAGTGGCGATCTTTGCTGGCGTTGGCGGGTTGGATTCGGTTGTTTTGGAATTCGCCTCGAGAGCTTCTTGAACGAGAGCGAGATCGGCTAGTGTGTCGCTGTATGCTGATGGGGAATCTTGTGTGATTGAGTTGTGAGGAGTGTCTGGGTCGGCATCGGTGAGAAGTCGAGCTTCGCTGTCGTCCGGGTTGTCTGGACAGAGGAAGACGTCGATTGGACCGTTGGTGCTTTTCAAATAGATTTGAATTTCCTGAGATGAAAGAAAAGTGTCACACATAATTACAGACAGCTAAAGAATGAAGTGTGTACAAACATTAGACAGACATACAGACATGGACATAGAGGCATGGACAGACAGACATGGACAGAGACAAACAGTGGACAGACAGACAGACAAACAGACACGGACAGATAGATGGACAGACAGACAAACAGACAAACAGAAATGGACAGAGACAGACAGACAGACGTGGACAGACAGACAGACATGAACAGACACACAAACAGATAGACAGACAGACATGGACAAACAGACAAAGACATGAATGGACAGACAGACAAAGAAGAGACAGACAGACAGACAAACAAATAGACAGCCAGCCAGACAGACAGACAGAATGGACAAACAGACAGACAGACAGAATGTACAAACACACAGACATGGACAGACAGACTGATGGTTTTTCAGTTGTATTCATTGGTTTGTACATGTCTCTGACCTCGTCGGGTTCCGGCACTTCCAACATGGTCTCTGCTGGTGCCTTGATGGCCATAACCTGTTGATCACTCAAACTCTGGATCGATCTGATGTCATTATACGTCACAAATGCCAATGTGAGATTCAAGTCAAGGGCAATACCAAACAACTCACTCGAGTTCAACATGGACAAACACAGAGACAGACTACGCGGTCAGACAAACGCTACGTAATGAGGATATCTTGAGTTGAGGGAGTCTTCGGTAAGTTTCTTCAAGGTTTCTTGGCTTTGTTTGATCAACGTATCCAGTTCTTCCTCTCGAGTGTTCATCTTGTTCAATTCCGATTCCAACGTGAACTTCCTGCTGCATTCTGCTGCAGCAGAAGTGGCATCATTTTCATTTTGTTCTCCTTCGTGTCCCCTGGAACAACATAAACATAACAAACTGAACAGAATGAACGAATGAACATAGGAACATATGGACATACAAACATGTGAACATACAAACATACGAACATACAAACATGTAAACATACAAACATATGAACATATGAACATACAACGATGTGAACACATGAACATACGAACATGTGAACATACAGACATACGAACATATGAATATGGGACATACAAACATACGACATATGAACATGTACATACAAACATATGAACATACGAACATGTGAACAAACAAACATACAAACATACAAACATATAAACATGTGAACAAACAAACATATGAACATGTGAACAGATAACATACACACATACAAACAAACAAACATACAAACATATGAACAAACAAACATACAAACAAACAAACATACGAACATACAATCATACAAACAAAAACAATCATATAAACATACAAACATGCAAACAAATGAATGAACATACGAGAACATACAAATGAATGAACTACCCGCGTGACAGTGACTGCTTGACTATCAGACATCATTTATTAGTTTATTAGACACAGGCTATGTTCATACTAGGGTTAGAAAACGGGGGGGGGGGGAGTGCGCTAATTAATCATAACATCCTGCTGTGCTATCATGCGCAAGGTGTGTTCTCACATGCTGAGCTTGTCCAGTTGCATCTAATTAGTCATAGCTGTGTGAACTCTAGCAGACTGCAACTGATTGTATAATGTACTCGAGCTACGCTACTCAATTCCCACACAATAATTGAAACGTTTTCCGACCGCTTTCCGTCTTCGAGTGCCTTCTCCAGGTGTAGAGATCACATGTGTGTGATAGAACAGCAACAGCTGCCTGAACCTATGGATGCGACAACGTCTTTCACTACAGAATTCCATAAGTCATGCTGTGGATTCGATTTCCTCAAGAAAAACTGCCAGACCAACACAAAGTAGAGCAATCTACTTTGATTCATTGCTGTGATACGCAATATGAATAAACTGGAATATTTTGACAAGCGCTAACCCAGCACTAACCCAGCCCTACTCTAACTCACATTCCTGTCGTAAACTGACCTGATTATTGTAATTGGTTATGCTAAGCAGTAGCAAACCCAGTTCTAAACCCTAGAGCGAACACAGCCACAAACTTCTACGTACAGAACACTAAAAGTTAAAATATTATCAATGACAGATCAAGTCAGTAGAATCACGGTCACAGCAAACTACAAGTTAAAACTATGATTGACTGACTGACTGCCTAAATGCCACATTGACTGCCCTTACTCTATTGTATTGGATAGGTGCCCATCAATCCGGCATTATGTATTGAAGGAATGCATCTTTCAACACAAGGGATGTTGGTCTGCATTCAAAGGGTATAGTACTACATGCTTAGCAACTGCATCCACAACGAATTAGCTTACACCCATTGGACGTTGTTCTTCGTTCTTTTCTTGATGAGGCCGACTCCTTCTAGGACGTTTGTGATGTCGTAGATTCTCCGTTTTTGTACAGTTAGCTTCTCGGATGCCGCATTGAGGTCGATGACCTTGTCGGGTGAAGCGTGCATCATGGTGACAAAACGCTTGGTGAGTAAGCCCAATGATGTGTCGTAACGATTCCGAGAACAATCAGGAGATCGTCCTGTGATCATAGAGAATCACAATCAGACAAGCATAGGTAAGTCATTTGTGTGTCTAGTATGTTGTGTATGTGTCAAGGTGTGTGTGTGTGTGTGTGTGTGTGTGTGTGTGTGTGTGTGTGTGTGTGTGTTTGTCTGACAACATGAGTAGCTCCAAATTCTTACCATACGGACTACTAACAGACGGCTGTCTCTTTCTCCTCCCATGTGGAGTCTTAAACCCATCTCTAGTCTGTTTACCGAGATTCAATTTTCTCTTTGCCTAAGAGACAGCCACATGTACATTACTGTTACGCACAACACGACCAGAAACTAAATACCCTGCACACAACAGGCCAATATATTTCCATACACAACACACACTGATGTATCTGGTCATACACAACAAGCAGTACACACACACACACACACACACACACACACACACACACACACACACACACACACACACACACACACACACACACACACACACACACACACACACACACACACACACACACACACACAATTGAAGATACAGAATTCATAAAAATGTAACAATTCAAATATTAATATTCATTAATATTAAAAAATGTTTAGAGAAGTATTACACTGCTTAGGCATCATCATCACCATGGCCACTTCCAGGTGTGTGTGTGTGTTTGTGTGTGTGTGTGTGTGTGTGTGTGTGTGTGTGTGTGTGTGTGTGTGTTAATTTAAGTTAATTCTCTTACTGTCAAACGACCCCAAAACATGAAAACCACGTCAACAACCAGCCTCTCTACCCCATCATTCATATCCAAAAAATCGGGGGCCCCCTTTAGGTACAACCCAAATTCCACAACTTCCAACCCTCACAACAATCACCACACAACAAACCGAGCAAACTCCCCACTCCCTCTCACCTGTGGACGCGTCGCATAAGCCGCACGACCAGCACACGGCGTATACTCGTCGCTCAAGTCTCCCAACTCGTCGCTCTCCGCGTCGTCGACCAAATTGTCTTTCGTCTGCGGCGTCCGAAACGCCGTCTTCATCATTCTGACTCGCTAGATCCGCTGGATGTCGACAATATGCCGCAATTCGAGGCGTGTCCACGTGCCCGGCGTCGATGCGATGAGGACGAATGTTTTTTTGTTGATTTGCAGTGGCGGCACTCGCTTGCGAGCGTGAAATCGACACGGATGGGGCGAGATGACAGTTTGCTGTATGTGTGGCGTCGCTCTGATACGCGTCGTCGTCACAGTGTGACGTAGTGGTGTGCTGATGTCTCGTCCAACGAGAGAGCGAGGTGGTGATCGCGCCGGCGCGAGAAGAGTCGGTTTCGCGCGGGTTTTCGAATTTGGCGCCGTTGCGTGTCAGCTGAGAACATGCGCAGTAGACGAGATATGAGAAATTAGCCTGAATCAATACTGGAAATGCAGTAAAGCTATCCATTTTGTTAATCTGACTTTACTCTAACTTAAATAAACAAATATTAATATAAGTAAATTGTTAGCACATCTTGTAGAGTAAACAAGATTGTTATACGGGAACTTTAACAAGATGCGCGGTAGTTTGGGATTGTGAGGTTTGCTGATGAGTGCATCAAAAAAAGGCAAAGATTCTACTTGCAGCGACGAAGTAGGGGCGGCTGTCGCTCAGGCACAGGCGAATGTACCGTCTGGAAAGCCTAATTCTGGTGAGGCCCCGTCCGGGGAGTCTGGCCAAACGAAGAGAAAATCAAAGTCAGAACGAAGAGCAGAGCAGAAAGCAGCTAGAGTAAATGTTTGCTAATAATTTAATTTGTTCTGTATGTGTGATTAGGTTTTTCTTGTCGTAGGAAGTCAAAAAAGCTTCGAAGTCTGTAGCTAAGGAACCTGCAGCAGCAGACAAGAAGCAGAAGACGACACTGGAAGGAAGTAGGACTTAAAATAGTATTAGTAAAATAATAATAATAAAGTATGTGTGTGTGTGTGTGTGTGTGTGTGTGTGTGTGTGTGTGTGTGTGTGTGTGTGTGTGTGTGTGTGTGTGTGTGTGTGTGTGTGTGTGTGTGATATTAGACAATATAGGAATCATTATATGCTGAGAGATACAAGTTGAAATTTTTTGTGTAAGGTAATGCACCAAAGAGAGTGCCTTCAAACATACAAGTGGATGACAAGAAGCAGCAGGCCAAAGTTGCGAAAAAACTGGCAAAGCAACAGGTGATCTTTCGTCTGTTTGTAACTGAGGCCTTTGTTTACTCTGTGTGTGTGTGTGTGTGTGTGTGTGTGTGTGTGTGTGTGTGTGTGTGTGTGTGTGTATGTGTGTGTGTGTGTGTGTGTGTGTGTGTGTGTGTGTGTGGTTGTGTGTGTGTGTGTGTGTGTGTGTGTGTGTGTGTGTGGTGTGTGTGTGAGTGTGTGTGTGTGTGTGTGAGTGAGTGAGTGTGTGTGGTGTGTGGTGTGTGTGTGTGTGTGTGTGTGTGGTTGTGTGTGTGTGTGTGTGTGTGTGTGTGTGTGTGGTGTGTGAGTGTGTGTGTGTGTGTGTGTGTGTGTGTGTGTGTGTGTGTGTGTGTGTGAGTGAGTGAGTGTGGTGTGGTGTGTGTGTGTGTGTGTGTGTGTGTGTGTGCACGCATGTGATTTACTATGCAGTTTTGTGCACAGTAACTGGCGACTTTCAATTACCAAATGACTTCCATTTTTGTATTTCTAGGCACCGCCTAGAACCGAGGTACAGAAGCAGGTGAAAATGTTCTCTCATCTTCATCAATTCAAACGAGAAGTCTCACTCACGGCTCATCTCAGGTATCATAAACACATTTCACAACTGATGCACAACACACTGCACAACCATCAGTAAATGACGACTGCACATGCCACAGATTGAGATTTTGCTTTCAAAGAGGCAATCGTGACTACAGCAATGAATCAGTGTTTGAAATTTTATGGCAGATGTAGTCGTCGTCTTGGCAACCTCACAAAATTTTTGGGTCATCAAGGAGTTTAGGACTTTCACATGTATTTTATTAAGCTACGAGCGTAAAAGAAGGACACCACAATAAGTAGTGGACTGCTTCGCGAGAAGCTCACTCTAAACGGGCTGAATTGACTTCCAGTCTGTCTGTTGGTATGTCGCTATGTACCTATGTTTGTACCTATGTTTGTTTGTAAACATGTGTCACACTTGGGGAGTTTGTCGAGCCAATCAGCAATCGTTTTGGGATGCGAAACGTAGGTGACGTAACAATAGCATATCGGTGTGAATCACTCTTGGGAATTTGTTGAGCCAATCAGCAGTCCTTTGTGATACAAACAATGAGTGACGTAACAATCCCGCGCACTATGACAGAAAAGTCATATCCATAGTAAAAACGTTAATTAAACTGTCGTCAAACCGAGAAGCGCAGAGTAAAGTTCAGACTAGAGTTGTACGCGTCTGTTACTTTTTTTTACAGAAGAATTAATCGCAAACAAACGAATTCATCGTTCTTCAAGAAGCCAAGCGAAGGTCCCATAGGACCATGCATGTGTATTGTTGCGCAAGACCAACATGTCATCCGCGATCTTCAAGAGCAATATGTTTTAGCTGTAAGTAGTACTGATGATGAACGATCAGCGGCGTCTTGCAAGAAAGATTCGTAGGAAACATTAACGCTGCTTTCTTTTGGATTCGGTCACTACACGTCGCTTCACAGTATTTCTAGGAGACATACGAGATCAATATTTATCTATCTAGCTACGACGAATTATCATCAGAACGAAAGATGCTAGCAACGTACGGCTCAACGAAAGCATGATAATCTCGTCCACCTCAGTAGTTAACTGCCAGTGATGCAAGATCGAGCACTACAGAAAAGAAATAACGTGGATAACAATTCTGCTCCGTCCAAGAATATATTTACAGGTGTAAGTAGGACTGATGATGAACGATCGACGTCGTCTTGCAAGAAAGATTCGTAGGAAACGTTGCGTTGCATGCTTTCCTCTGGATCCAGTCGCTACACATACATGTTGCTTCGTACTATTTCCTTGCACATACATTGATCTCTAGCTACGGCGAATTAATTTTAATGGAATGAGAGATGATAGCAATGGCTCAACGAAAGCATGATAATTGTGTCCACCTCAAGTGATGCAAGCAAGAACGCTACATGCAGAATTGAGAAATAATGTGGATAGCAAGCTCGCTCCGTGCAAGAGACGTAGCTGTCACGCATTTGCATGTACTGAATTCGAAGTGTAGTGTGGGACAGTGATGATATTTAGTTAATTAATTGATCATTAGCTTGTTTGCTAGAATGTATAATTCTTTGAAAATCCAGAGATGCGCCGATGTGATTAAAAATAATAATGATAATCTCAATAAATAGACAAAAATTAATAAAAGTTACATTGATATTCACAATAAACACACACACACACACACACACACACACACACACACACACACACACACACACACACACACACACACTCACACACACACAACTACACACACACACACACACACACACACACACACACACACACACACACACAACTACACACACACATTGACACACACACACACACACACACACACACACACACATACACACAACTACACACACATTGACACACATGCGCGTGCACACACACACAACACTCTTGTAGCTCTGAAGCGACGGTGTAAACGCAGCTTCATTTACTAGTTGATATCAAATAATGATACTGATTGTTCTGGTAAGTAAATGAAATCCCAGGACTTCAGAGGTGTCTTTCTCAGTCTGACCTGAGTAATTCCACTATTCTACTCTACAGCATAGAAACAAAAAATTATTGGGTCCACCATAACTTGAGTGACTTTAGTCATCAGGTTGGTAACCTCGTTGGAATATTGGTTGTCACATGAACTTAGTTAAGCCTGGTTCACAGTATTGACGCTGATGCCGACGTTGACACTGATGCTGACGCTGGAATAGAAATGAATCCTATTTCAGTGTTGGCGTCAGCATCAACATCAAAGGATGCCGCCTGCGTCAAGGCGGTGTCTTTGATGTTGATGCTCAGCTGAGTGTCAGCGTCAATATTGTGAACCAGCCTGAAGGCATCAAGGACAACTTGATGAGCACTCTTTCTAACTCTAGTGATAATAATAGTTGCGCGTTTGCCTATATTTAGTTAAATTAGAAACAGTTGCTAATAAATAATCTTATTGACAATTAAGTAATTGCTTAATTTTGGAGTCTGAGGCATTCAGAAGCAACTCATTACTGTGCACATCGTTACACACTTATCACTGTATACTAACTGACTAGACTATACAAGCATTGTATGAGTGTTTATTGTGTGTGTGTGTGTGTGTGTGTGTGTGTGTGTGTGTGTGTGTGTGTGTGTGTGTGTGTGTGTGTGTGTGTGTGTGTGTGTGTGTGTGTGTATTTAGTGTGCATCAGATTATATTGAATAATAATGATAATAAAATAATAATGCCTTGTTTGTAGAGTAGACAGTCTGACTAAGTATCTGTATATATATATATGCACTTTTTAAAAACTAACCCAAACCAACCCAAACCCCCCACTCTACAAATAGTCTAGAACGTCATCAGAGCAATCTATAGACAATCTCTCTAGAATTATCTTTGCATTATACAACCAGAGTGTAATAGAAAGCTGTTGGTGCAAATAGGACGTGGCCTGGCTCATTGTGAGGTGACTGTGGAATGTTGTTCTTCTGCAGATTGATTTTAAAATCTGGAGACTAGACGGCGACCACAAGCCCAGACTTTCAACAACTAGTGGATAAAACACACCTCCATTCTCACTAACAATGTCTTTGTATGAGCTGTCTTTCTCTCTTTCTCCAGCTTCTGCCGCAACCCCTGCTTGACAAGCTGCCTTTACCATATATGTTGGTTGGAGAGAAATTCTTATTGGGATGTCAAAGTAAGTCGGTTGCGCTCTCTCAAAATCTGGATGGTATACATCTCCTGGTCTTGCATTCGAGTCACCACAAAGCCGTTGTTCACAACGACAATTGGCATTATCAGATAATAGTGCTTCAAATACTACGTCAGCAAGAGCGTTGTGTCGTCTATTTCTCCAGTTTTCCTCTCCGCAACCCAGTAGATGGTCCCCATAACTGTCTAAAACCTGTCCACAAAAACAACGCTTTGAGCTTGGAGGAGGTGGGAAGAAAGGTATCCCCAACCATGTGCGAACAGCGATTATGAACTCCCTCTGGGGCATGGCAAGGCTGAGATTGGGGTTGGGTATTGCCCTTAGCCATGCTCCAGCGTGAGGAGCAGATATCGTGTTTAGTCGAGCACGATCTCTCAAACTTGCTTTCTCTAAGATGGTTGTTGAAGGCTTGGTGTCCAGGAGACATTGTAGGTCGCGTTGACTACTCGAGGTAAGATCAATGGTGTCAAACGAGTCAGGCACAAGACTTCGAATATGATCCTTAGCAGCAGACTCTCCAGGAAAAGAACTAAAGTCAGGCGACGAATAATTACTATTGGGCACTGACTCCTCCAGAAGTGGCGTAGTTGGTAGAAGACGAGAACATTACGACCGAACGGAGTTACAGCTGCCAATGAATGCAGAAGAGGACATTCTCACCGCCTCTCGTAGTCCTAGTCCCCCTTGACAAACAGGCAATGAAGCCTGCAACCAAGACATGTCTGAGGTGGAACATCGAATGATGGCATCAAGACATACCCCTAGGTTTGAATCAAATTTGGCCGGTTGCTGGATACCTTTGTTTGGTGGAACTGTTCTCAGCAAATTATTGATCTTGCAAGAGGATAGACAAGATCGTAGTAGTAGCAGCTGTATCTGGGGATCATCCATATCCAATAATTTCTCCTGACATTGAAGGACTTTGTCTACACGTTTAGCGATGTGGCCACAGTAGTACTCTTCTGATCCAAAGACAGGAGATCCAAGAAACTCTACACCACCCACTGACCCATCAACACGTTGAACCTCAGAAGGAAATTCCGAAAATTTTTGATCTTCAGAAGGCCAGAACACTTCACATTTGGTGGGATGCAAAAGAAGGCCAAAGGAAGGACCTCTAGACTGCAGAAGATGGAAAAGTTGAGCAATTTCAGGTCGAGGTCCAATGAACGTACCATCATCAAGATACCAAAGTTGAAGTGGAACTTTTCCAGCTGACCTTATGTCATCCATCAATTCTAAAACCACAAGTGAAAATAGAAGAGGCCCCAAAGGGTCACCTTGTTGAACTTTGCCTGATGATTGAAGGCGATGGTTTCCAAAACGAAGCTCTCCCTTAGAGTGGTAGCACCACAGTGCCCAAGAATATATTTCAGGAAGTTCTTTCCGAAGACGGAGCAGAAAAGAGTCTCTAAAACAGTTGTTGAAAGCATTGGACATGTCTATCTTTATGCAACAAAGACTTGGATTTTGACCATGATCATCAATGAACTTAGACAAAAGGTGGATTGCTGCCTCCATACCAGACTTGGTGCCAGTTCCCACTTGGCCATAGGGAAGAAGAATGTCGGGCAGCTTTGACCTTACAACCAAGGAGCAAACCCGGCTAACCAAACGTCGTAGAGTTTCACCTACAGCGATGGGATGGACTCCTTGGCCTCCCTTTTTGCAAAGAGCAGTCAACGGAGCTCCTGTCATAAACGGGGCAATACAACGATCCATTTTCCCGGAAACAGCCACATTTATCCACTGAGTTAACCTGTCAAGGCATTCTTGGGCTGCTGGTGTACACGTACCTACAATAGCATCCAGGAGGTGCTGAGGGCGAAGTTTGGAGAAACCTGGGCTGCTCCCAAGAGGAAAACCTTTTAATGACTCAAGCACATGGGAAGCAGTGGCACATAAAGCAGGCGGTAATTCATCAGACCAACTGGGTAGTGGGTGAAGAGGATGGCGATTTATCAAATCTTGCAATGCGTTGCTGTCATCTTCAGATGCACATCCTTGTGACTGTAAAGACCGTGCGGCATCACCATATCGACCTTCTCTTGCTAAGAAAGTAGCACGTCTAGCATTACTTTGCTGCAGTGACCTGTCTGTATTAACATAGCTTGTGGACTTGGACTGCTGTCCAGCTTCACTTTGTACTTCCTCCCACAATGACACAGGCATCCATTTGGCCATTGCTGCAGACGTGATTTCAACAAAGCGCTTACCACATATCTTTTTCTCTTTCCACCCCGAGGAGGGGAACGTAAGACTGCATTAGCAAACATATGTAATCGCGCGAATCCCCACAGACCATCATAACAAGCATGTTTCAACTCTGATGATAATACTTGGGCAAGTAGGGGGCGAACACTTTGTGGTATATGGCAAACAGTATTGACTGGCATTGATATAACTTCCTCCATAAACGCAACAAAAATCTCAGATTCACAAACATTACTAGAGCAGCCAAGGTTGTGTGCTGCTCTCACTCCTTCTAATCCAACATCCTCACACATGATAGGAGATAATACCCTGTCGACACCCACAGAAGAAGGCAGATAAGATGAAAATGACATTTCATGGTTTGTTGTTTCCACCGAACTCGACTGAGTTTCTTCCTGCCTCTTCTGACATGAAAGCAGGTTAGATAGCCACTTGGACGCACCTGGATGAACCATTAAACCTCTACAACGTGGTCTCCCAGCTCCTTGAATTCGGCGGCAGAATTTCCAATGTCGGGAGTAAAGAAAACCACAGGTACAGCAAACAGTCCATTCATTATTCTCGAGAAAGCTAGCAGTCGGAAACAATTGTCTAGTAACGTGTTTCATATTGATATGTTGCCAACGAGCTGAGTCATTGGGGAGAACTTTGTCACAGAGCAGACAACTAATTGAACCAGAACCAAAACCAGGTCTGTTGTGCTTTGAAAACCGGTCATCATCGTCGTCAGAATTTTCGCCATATGAATCTTCTAACATAGCGCAAAGAGACTCAGCAGCCATCACACACATTGCTAATACAAGTTGTTTGGGTCAAACGTAATGCCAAAGATGCGGGCTTTAGCACAATACAGCAAAAACCTCGGACTAACGCGAAACGTGGCATCCGCCGTCTTAGCCTTGGAGTCCTATATGTATATATATATATATATATATATATATATATATATATATATATATATATTGGTTTCAAGGTGTGTGTGTGTGTGTGTGTGTGTGTGTGTGTGTGTGTGTGTGTGTGTGTGTGTGTGTGTGTGTGTGTGTACATGTGTGTGAACACAAACTTGACGTCTCACTGTGAGCCATCATTATATTATTTCAAACAAATCATTTCTTTGCTGTATTGTTGCAAGGGCATTGGGTCTTACTATTGTCTGATGGTGTTTCTTCTTGGTTAATCATCTTTCTTTGTACGGTTTAGTTTTGCATCCGGTGGAATTCATCCTGCCATATTGAAGCTTGGCTTGCAGTATGCTGATGGCAAAATTTGTGGATCCAACGCAAGATGTTTCGGTCTTCTCGGTGCTTTCCAACAAGTGAGTTTTTCAACATACCGTATTTCTTCCAATAGTGGCCGCGGCCTCTATTTTTAACAAGGTTACGGAACTGAGGCCTCTAAATGAGGGTGGCTTGTATTCGAGGGCGGCCTCTATTTCTAAGTCTCTACTTCACACCATGACATGTTGGTACTTGAACATCACATTTCTTTCTGTTGACATAATTGGACACTTTGGAAGGTGCCAACTGCGGCAGGTTTAGCTGTAAATGCCACGACTATTATGATGGTACCATAATATGATACCTTCCAGATACATGTTGCTGTAAGTCGTATTGATAAAATGTAATTGATAAACGAGTACGCCTAATAGGATGGGATTGATACGGAAGCATCAAAAGCATGTGATATGGGCGTGGCCAGTAACTTTGCAGACTAGTGCGGCCTCAATTTGAGGGCGGCCAACAAGTCTCTTCAGCTGTGGTTTCTAAACGAGGGTGACTTCTATTCGAGTGCGGCTACTATTCGAAGAAATACGGACCTTCTTATACGGTGTTAGTCACTCTCGAGTCATAGAATGATCAACTGACATGCCAGCAAATTAATAGGCCGGGCTGTTTGACTGACTTGTTTTGCATGGATGTCATTGGACAGCAAATGTGCAATTGGTCAACTGTATGGCAGTGTCATCTTGTATTTAGGTTGTGAAAGACTACGAGACACCAGTGGACAAGGCGTTGTCTAGAGATCTGGATAATAAGATCAAGCCATACATAACGTAAGAAGAACAGTGACAATTTATTGTCTGTCTGTTTGTTTGTCTGTCTGTCTGTCTGTCTGTCTGTTATATTTGTCTGTCTGTCTGTCTGTCTGTCTGTTTGTCTGCCTGTTTGTCTGTTTGCATGTCTGTCTGTTTATCTCTGTTTGTGTGTCTGTCTGCTTGTTTGTGTGTCTGTCTGTTTGTTTGTCTGTCTGTTTGTTTGTCTGTTTATGTGTTTGTTTGTCTGTTTATCTGGCTGTCTCTGTTGATTTGTAGGTCCATCCGTCTGTTCATTCGTCTGTCTGTCTGTCTGTCTGGTTGTCTGGCTGGCTGGCTGGCTGACTGGCTGGCTGTATGTCTCTTTATCTGTTTGTTTGTCTACATGTAACTATAACATAGTAAAGATGTTATTAAAGCTATTTGAAAAGCGACAATAGCATCACAACATTTTTCATTTGGCACGTGCCAAACGGCATGTTTAAGACCGTCTTTTCTTGTCCTTCTCAGTCCACATGACTTGTACTGTCTAACAAAGCAGTTATGTCTAGATTTCTATCACAGTGCCGGCCACTATCTGTAGGCATGGGGAATGCCATAAAACAGCTGAAATTGATGATAACACAAATACCACTAGACATGCCAGAGGAAAAGGTACCTTTTCAGTTGTGTACAACAAACTAAGCAAAACATGCAAATTGTGATGCCACTGGTTATAGGCTAAAGCGCAACTACAGGACACTATTGATCGCTACATGCACGAGAAAATTGTTCTGGCAGACAAGGCGATTTCTCAGACTTACGCTCAGACGAAGATTAGCGACGGAGACGTGATACTTACGTTTGCGTGGTGAGTATAACTTATTTATTGTGGGTATGTAGATGGAGGGAGTGAGGGTAATGCATGTGCAGGGTTTCTCTCAGCTTTCTATTTAAAGTAAACCAGGGTGGGTTTAATATCAATTAGTCACGTGACTGAAATGTGACATTAAATAGTTGAAGTAACGATATCAGTTGCAGTTGTTTGCAACATTAACATTACTACGAGAACTAACCCTAGGGGAGAGTAGTATGTTCAAGATTTGTTGCTCACAAGGTGTCAAAGAATAGCATGTAGCAATCATGTCTTACACCTAAAGTGGCTACACCCATTTTCTTAGCCCGGTTCCGGGATGCGTAGCACAAACCCTGCATATGGATGTTGTTGTTCCCACACTGTAGTGTCACTATGTACCGTTGTTGCTTTTACGACATTTGAATGTACATTCAAACCTTCCTAATCCGGACAGTATGGGACCAGCCGCTGTCCGGATTCTAGAATTGTCCGGAAGATAGAGATACATGTAGCTAATGAGCGTGATATCCTTGAAATTCCAGACCATTATAATGTGAGGTTTGGTGAACGTCATACCGGGTCTGCATACAGTATGCGTGTACAGTACACACTAGTACTACACTGTAATGTATATATTTACTTTGTACTATAGTTACATACGTTACATACGCATTCTCCTACACACTGGCACGTGATAGTCAAGACAGGCTTGAGGATTGAGTGTTTATACGGGGAGTTGCTTGCCAAAGTGCCCACCCTCGGAGCCCCAAGATGTAATATCCTGGGTAAAAATGTCCGGATCTTGAAGGTCCGGATTAGGGAGGTTTGAGTGTATACACAGCTGATTGACTTTAGATATCCAATGGTCTACTTGTTCAACTGTTTGTGTGCCGGTTTGCTTGTCTATGGATTCAGCCGTACGATTTGTACCTACTTGTATGTCTTTTCCTCTTAAAACTATCCTGAAAGTTATTGTTCTGGTTTCTCAATGTTTGGCAACTTGACGGGATACATTTAAGTTGTTTTCTAAACAAAGTATGAAGCAGTCGTCGACATTGTTGGAATGTCCTTCTGTTTATTACTGTTGTTAACCACTTGATGGTGTTAGGGGTCGTACAAAATTATCGACAATTTCACGAGCATACAACCGCATCCTTTCTTGAAGCCCCTCCCCCTCTCCAAAGCGTATGCAATATTGTTGATGCACAATTCAATATCTTGACCATGGTTCCATCTATTAGAGTGTTGACGTGTGGTCTTCAATGCTTCTGCATTGATATGTACAGTTCTTCTTCTATTCCAGTTGATTTGATCGAATGATGGCAGCTTGAGGTTTCCAGGCATTCAAGTGGACAAAGTCGAAACATTGAGAAAGTTGTGGTAGAGACAGCTTGGCTCTTTATGGACAGCTGATGTTGTTAGAACGAAACCGGTCTAGGCTGCTGCGGTCAGACATGTTTGTGAATCCTGTACATATGCGTGACTAGCATGGGAACAATGCATGATGCAATTCCGGCCATGGAAGCCAGAGAAATTAGCACAAGCCATTTGCTATTGATCAACATCTTATAAGCGACTACAGTGGCTGTAACCCCTCCCCTAGCATGCGTTTGTATGCTCATGAAATTGCCGATAATTTTAAACGACCCACTTGATGGTGTTAAAGAGAGCCATTTATTTAATTTGTTGTATTTTGTCTTTGGTGTCAGGCTTCGTATAGTTTCTCGTTTTTGTGTAGTTCGTCGATTGTGATTAAAGTGTTGAAGGATGCTCACAATGCAAGGAAGAAGTTTAGAGTAATTGTTGTGGATTCACGGCCCAAGATGGAAGGTCTTTCATTGTTTTGTCTATTTCTGTATTTTGTGTTTGTTATTCTTTGGTTGTAGGTCGGGAATGTATGAGACGACTCGTACAACACGGAATACCGTGTTCGTATATCTTGCTCAATGCTTTGTCTTACGTGATGAAGGAGGTAGGTAATGTGTGTTTGTGGCTAGTGTTTCTGTCTTTATGTATTTTATTTGTTTGTCTGGCTGTTTGTCGGTGTATCTGTTGGTTTGTCTGTCTGTCTGTCTGTCTGTTTATTTGTTTGTCTATCTGTTTATCTATCTGTTTGTCTATCTGTCTGCTGTCTCTTTCTCTGTCTATCTGTTTGTTTGTATATGTCTGTTTGTGTATCTTTCTTTCTGTCTGTCTGTCTGTTTGTCTATCTGTCTGTCTGTCTGTTTGTCTATCTGTCTGTCTGTCTATTTGTCTGTCTTTCTCTCTGTGTATCTATCTGTATGTCTATCTGTCTGTCTATCTGTCTGTGTGTCTATCTATCTGTCTATCCGTCTGTCCGTTTGTCTGTCGGCTGTCTGTCTCTATGTCTGTCTTTTTATGTACCTGTCTGTTTGTTGTATGTGTTTGTTTTGTTTGTCGTCTGTTTGCTTGTATACCTCTGTCTGTCTGCCTGCCATCTTGCTTGTCTGTGTGTTTGATTGCTGTATATGTCTTTTGTACCGTAGCTGTGTGACTTGCATTTAAGGTTTCCAAAGTGTTCCTCGGTGCACATGCTCTCCTTGCAAACGGCTACGTGATGTCACGTGTTGGAACATCTATGGTCGCCCTAGTGGCCAGCTCCTACAACGTACCCGTCCTAGTCTGCTGTGAAACATACAAATGTTGTGACCGAGTTCAGACAGACTCGTTTGTTTTCAACGAACTAGGTGAGTGTATCTGTTGTCATGCTGGTTGTCATGGTAACTTCGATGTGGGTGATGTTCCAATGGCATGGGAGGGAAGAATAAAATATTCGTTGGTTTTATTATACAAAATCAGCTAGAACGTTACGTTAGGCACTTGCGGAACGAATTGTAACAATCCTGTCATTAGTTGCACGTTCTCCCTTATTGTTACTGTAATACATCAGATCGATGTTGGATAGAAGAAAGGCTTTTACACTCGCATGTCGACCACCAAAATGAAACTCACTTGTTGAATTCAAAACTACTATCTTTACGTTACTTTTCATTTGGCAAGCATGACTGGAGAATGCGGTTAATTCAAACCCGTCGGAAGCTGATAGAAAGGGCCTAGCGCACACTAATGGGCGTGGTCAGGTAACACGTGTTAACCTTTGTGATTAATACTCAATTGCACATGCGCACAAAGACAGTAGCCACCTATGTTTCGCATAATTGTATATATCTACAGAATTATGAGTTTTGCTACTGTAAACTAAGATCAGCCATGCCTCGCTATACAAATTAGCTAATGAATCACCTATACCATACAACGTTGGCAGATGTGTACTTGTGAAATGTGGGGACCAAGACCCCTTGGTCCCTGCGGCTCCGATGGCCCTCTAACAATGATGACAATGAAAGTGTGAGGTAGTAGGCGAACAAACAAATAAGACCCGGGCTTTACATATTTGTAGAGATATAGATATAGATGTATAGATTTATTGATGTTGATTGGTGATCAGGTGATCCCGAAGACCTAGCCGGTTCCCGGTCGAAAGGCAAGAGTTGTGGACTGGAAGACTGGCGCGACATCCAACAACTCAATGTACTGAATTTAGTCTACGACGTTACTCCGCCAGATTTTATCACCATGGTGATCACCGAAGTTGGTATGATCCCATGCACTTCCGTACCTGTAGTGCTAAGAGTCAAATCATGCACACCATAATGACCACACACACAGTAGCTTTGTTTATAATACAAATTTAGAGGTAACTGTGATTAACTTCCCAGTGTTTGTGTAGGTAGACACTCTTGGTAATAAAATAAGTGTTTGCTTACGTCATAACAAGCTTGGAACACAGTACACAGATTCCTGCACTGCAGGAGGCAACCTAGAGCATGAAAGCAATCGACTTAGAAAGCTTCCAGTTGTTGGTGTCAATGACGTCAGAATACAAGTTCTCCTCCCCATCCCAAATATGGCGACTTCACGACTGCTGCTCCTGATGGCGTCGGCTGCCGCGGTTGGGGTGGAAAGGAACCAGGCACGTAGGGCAAGTCTGAGAGTTTAAACTGTGGAGTAGCTGACCCCACTGTCGATGGCACAGAACTGTGTGGCCGTACTGTTGGCGCTGATGATGATACCAGAGCTCCTAGATTCGACTCGGATTTGAGAGTTGATCCCACGGGTGTTGCTCCCTGCTGCAAATAGGGATACAGAGACGTTGGAGGAACTCCAGGTAGAACCGGCGTGCCTCTCGTGATTGCACTCATTCCATAGGGCGACGACACGTGCAAATTGGGCGGGGACCGACCCTGGTGCCACGGAGGTCCCGGATGCATGACAGCTTGCGCGGCCACTTGGGCAGCCGCCAGCGCCTCTCTCTGCGCAAAATACGCTTGCAGATGCTGCATGAGCCGCATGCGCAGCGGGTCGTGCATGTCGAGTCCTTCGACTGACGTCAAATAGCGCGCCACTTCTGCAGCACACTCGCGGAATCCGAGCGATCGATAGTCGAAGCACTGACTCTCGGGGAACTGGGCGTCACCCGATCGGACCGCCTTTCCCTCCAGCTTGCCCTGATGCAGCATCTTCAGATGTTCGACGGTCATCTGCAGTATCTCCGCCTTCTCGAGCTTTGCAGATCCCTGCACGGCGCGCAAACACAAACACAAACACATCAGGAGCGTTTAGCGGGCGGGCCACCCGCGGAATGGCAACAAAGAGTCATGCAACTCGAGCGCAACGCTCACCTGCTTCTCGTAGGCCGCTGGCACGAGGCGGCGCAGCTCGTTGAGACTGTTGTTGATGCGATCTCGGCGTCGCTTCTCAATGATCTAGAAGGAGGAGAGAGCAATGAGGATCAGAGATGAGGATAAGGGTCAGAGATGAGGGTCAGGGTCATAGGAGTGTCAGAGATGAAGGTTGGAAGATGGTCAGACCGGCGGTCGACGGTCGGTCGAACGTTGGTCGACGTGTGCGCAGCTCGTGTCGGAGCGAGCATATCGCAGAAACGCGCGCAAACACGAGAGGAGTCGCGTACGGCAATGCTAGATGGAAGAACGACGGGTGTGCAGCCCTCGAGGAGAGCTACACCCCGAGATGCGTGCACATCACTTCATACTTACTCCGCGCCGTTTCTTCCTCGATGTCTGATGCTCGCTCAGCTCATCGTCAGCACCGGCCGTGTCTGCAGCTTCACTGTCAATAGCCATGATGATCATCACCCACTGCATCAGCACACGCGCCTACATATCACGAGCATCAACCCCCTACCTGGCATCCTTGGCTCCATCAACCGACTCCTCAAGATCACTCCCCGATTCGGAATGGCTGCGTTTCATCTTCACTTTTCGCTTGGCTCCAAGAGAGAGAGAGAGAGAGGGATCGAGTCCGAGTGGGTCAAGACGTGGCAACACCACAATGACGCAAGCTCTGATTGTGTAGAGAATGGCAAGTGACGCTCGTTGCGCCTTCTTGTAACGTCCGATTGCCTCGCGGCGTTCTCACCCAGCAGGAGGTGATTAAGGCGACAATTAAAACGGATTCGTATCGCAACGCAAACGGACTGTAAATTCGAGCGATTGGTCAACGCACCTAATTGCACTAATGAGCCCACTCCAACGCAACGACCAACACGTGTGCAGCCGTGGGAAAGGCGACAGTTCACAGCAAGACATCCGGTCTCCAGTTACTGCTTCACCATGCCTCACACTGCCACACAAATCCTACAATTCCCAAACCCTCAGTCTCTCAATCCAGCCTCATGATCTTACCACGACGCCTAGAAACCTCAGTGCTAGACCTAATTAACACTCAGCACCAGCACGTGCGCCTCGGAGTCGATAAGACGATTAGGAGAAACCACGTGCCGCAAGTGGGATTGACCGTTTTACGTAATCGCTGGCAAGGCGACGTCCACACACATGCCGATAAAGTGCACGTGTTTGCTACACGCGATGCATGCGGCTGCAAACAAACAGCGCGCTGCGGGGGCGAGAACGACCGGCGACATGGTGTTAGGAGTGGGCGGAGCGTTGGAAAGTGAGCGGCTGCATGGGCGTGACTAACACCATTCACACGTGAATGGACACCGAGCCCACGTGAGCTTGCAACGTGTGTGGACCCTCAACGCCTCAGGGAACGACCAAAATCGAAGTTCCAACGCAATTTCTGTAACCCGGCATGCAGCCATGTCCGTCGATTTCTCTATATTTGGGTTCGCATCTTATCTTGTGGTGAAAAACGCCGATTTGTGTGTTGATCGATAAGGCATGTAACGACGGTTGTGTGGTCGTGAGAAACGACGTCGAGCTTGCATTGCACGCGTCTCTGGGGACCGCCCCTCCTCCAGGCTCGTGTGCGTGCAATGGCACACTATCCAGCTTGCGGTATCCGATCCGTCTGGATGTAATATATGCGAGCGATAAGCTGCAGAGCAGATGAGTCGGGGTGTCCTGCACATGCACAGTGGCATGATCTCGATATTTTATTGCACTCTGAGTGAGTGAGTCAGTGAGTGCGGGACTAAAACCTCAAAGCCTGGGTGCATTGTACTACTGTGGGTATGCTGTTTCCAGTTGCATGTTGAGATGTTGGTAAACACTGATATGTAAACGGCACACTTATGGTCATGCTATGCAGTTGACTGCAGTTACCCCTAACGACATTCTAAATATACACACAGCAGAAATGTTGTTGTCATGCAAGAAAAACACCTTTACTTACTAAGAACACAGTGTCTCTGCACTGATAGCCGCAAGGAAACGGGGCTAGGTGATTTGTCAATCCAATCAAGTTGGTGCAACACTAATAACTCTTGTGTGTTTGTTTCCATGCAACATGATTGCAAGGATCACTGTGATCAATGGATGTATAATGACCTTGTTATACCCCATTCTGATTGCAAGAGCGTGATCACTGTGATGGGTGCTGCTTGAACCAGAGAAAAAATCATTTTGTAATTGAAAAGGGATGTAGGCTTGATGGGAGGCTCTATTTGTCGATTAATTAAAAACTGTGATACCAAATGAATCTGGTGTGGGTCTCCACTCGCAGTTTACAACATGGACCCCATCATTCTCACCTCACTATTGCTGCTAATTGAGCTTGTAGAACAGTCTGAACGTCATCATTTATATACTCACAACCTCAACAATATGCCATGCAGTATTTGCTATATGATAGCAATTGGGTGTTTTCAATTCTTTCCCACGTTATCCTTCTGCTTTCTTTGTTAGTTCGATGTATGTACAGTATATGTATATATATACATATACTGTACATACATACATACATACATACATACATACATACATATATATATATATATATATATATATATATATATATATATATATATATGTATATATATATGTGGTGTGTGTGTGTGTGTGTGTATGTATGTGTGTATATGTATATTAAAAGTGGCTTCAAATGATGTGTTAGACGAATTTTACTTTCGTCACAACAGTAATCTGTGTTTCAAGAGAAATTTTCTCTACACTCAGTGACCCTAATACCTTGGCATATCTTGATCTTCGGCTCTAGAAATCACCAATCAATTTAGTTGCATACATGGAGTTGTAGATCCCAGATACTTTACCTACAAAGTCGTCAATTGAGTATAACAACTTTCAATCTGTGTGTAATAAAATTTATAAAATCCAACAACCAGTGTCATCTATTAGTATTGATATTATTGCTTTGATTTACTCTTGGTGATCACAAAATGTTTGTTAGTTAGCCCGTTGTTGCACACACACACACACACACACACACACACACACACACACACACACACACACACACACACACACACACACACTGACACACACACACACACACACACACTGACACACACACACACACACACACACACACACTGACACACACACACACACACACTGACACACACACACACACACACACACACACACACACACACACACACACACACACACACACACACAGTGTTTTTATCCTGTATGGTAAGTGGCACATATTTCAGGTCTCGCCAGACCAACAACTTCCACCACTGTTGATTTACCTAGTCACAATACTCCTTGTTGTCTCAGAGACTTTCATCCTCAACAGGTTCCAGTCAGCTGGTATACTTTACTATACTTCCTGAATTAACTTATTACCTGGAATCAAAGGGTGACTAACTTGGTACATACCTGGAATTGTATTTGTGACTGATCATATTCAATATTGACTATTCGACAAGAAAGTGCAGCATGGAATCTCGCACGAGCAATGGAAATACAATCACTGTTTAATTAATTAATTATTATTGCATATAATTCGTTCTCGGTAAGCCTATAACATAGCCATTGTTTGATCAAATCGATTTAGTCTCTTGATGATTAAAAGTAAATATACAATTGAATCTTGTACATAGAGATGCCAGTCATGTGACGACTCGTTTCGCTATGCATGTCTAAATCAACTCACAGCCATAGGTGGTTGCAAACTGCTCACAGTTTGTCACACAATGTGTACCAATTTCAGTCAACTGACCACATTGTGTGAAGAAATCTGACCACCAACATGTTAGTCTGACCTTAGCCTGACGATTTACTGTAATGCCACATGACTGACTCATACTACGCTTGACCAAATATATTTACACATTAATATCAACTATTACCAGTTAAGCTAATATAATGACACATTTATATACATCCTCATCTAGTAGCTGGTTCATCATCATTGAGAGTGTCTGCTGTCTGTCTAGAACGACTTGTCTGCATACCTTTTAAATCTGCATCAGCTTCTAAAAACGTTGTATGTTTGCTGTGACCAAGAAAGTGCTCCGTAATCTCCAAGTCTTTCAGTGCAAGATGAACAAGCATCCCTTCAAAGCATTGACTACCAAGAAAATAGGACAATAGTTACATAGTATTCTGAAATAGACAAAACATCTATAGCTATACAGCCTATTCAAGCACTACAATTATAACAGTATGCCTGCTAAGCACCATACAGACTGGCTTAGGTTCATAAAACGATAAAATCGTGAACTAGAAGCCATCGACGATGGAATCACATAACCTGTGTGTTGACCATAAATTGTGCTATTGAGTTGGATGCTGGGTGTCAGTCGGAAATTCATGATAATGACCCTGAGTGTCCATTTTCAAATTTGTTTAAGATTTTGGCAAGATTTTTATATTCTGAAAATTTCACATTGATAGGTTAAGCTATTCAGGAGATATCCTGTGTACAGACAGACACACAGACAGACGCACAGATAGACAGACAGGCAGACGCGCGCGCGCACACACACACACACACACACACACACACACACACCACATGAATGCATGCACACAAAATTTGTGTGAAATGGGTGTGGCCAGACTTCTGACTCTCAGTCTCCTACTTTCCAAAGAGTCTAGATAAAGGTATCTATTTCAATATAAAAGATGTCCCCACACAACACCCATACATACAGTTTCTTCAACTACAAGTTGTCACTCAGGTCGGATTTTCAAGAAACACACCTCAAATACAAAACCAGAATGTAACAGATTCGCAAAAATAGATCTGACAATAAACTGAAATTGTTGTTCTATCCTCTTGCAGCAGAATAAAAAATACACCCCAAAACATATTCGCATGGACAGCAGTAGTACATAGTACATAGTACATGAATACATTGAGATATAACATTGTGACATGTACTGTCTTGCTGACACAGTGAGATACTATTCACTATTGCATCTTGTTTCTTGCTACAACACATTTCAATCTATTTTCACTATCAGTTTACTCATGTTACCCATCAACAGCACCCAACTAATTGACACAAACATCAGATAACTCTGCCTGAACCACACCGTGCGGTCAGCTATCTCTTGAATTATGAATGTCAATATAATGACTGTTTAGTCTGCCCTTCCAGATGGGCGTGTCGATTTCAGTTCCCGGATACACATCCTGATATAAGTAAATTTATCCGTAATTCCAACTATATCCCGACTATCCGGCATGTTCGCTTACAATCATGTCACCGTCTGTGCGTTTGGGCCGTTTCTGCTTGTTTATTTCGCACTTACTTTTGTTGCGTCAAAGCAGGCTTTTTCACTGTCGCGAAGAATTTGCCGCCAAAATCCACAAACATGTCGTCTTCGATGACTTTCACTACTATACCCTCCACCGCTCGGTTTCGCAAGGAAGGGCCCAACTGAGCGAACTTCGAGTGACGAAACATCTCTGAGAACGACGGCTCGTCGTCTTCCGCGTGAAGTGCGTCGTCATTGTAGGAGGGAGACACGGACGACGACAGAGAACGCCATACAACACCGACAACTAGTCGAAAAGCTTGAAATCGACGCAATGCCATAGATTGTTGATTTCAATGATGTTTTTTGTCACGTGACTAGACGTGTGTAGCAATTTAATAACGGCTACGGGACTTTCATTGTAAGCTCTAAATAATAAACACGAACAGTTTAGATGCAAACAAATAAATTAGGTTTGGAAACATGAAGCCAACTTATTATCCGGGAATACCCACAGTTTATCCGGGAACACAAAGCCAACTCGTTATCCGGGAACTCTTGCAGTTGATTGAGACAGAATGTCCTTCGAGCTTGTGAGAAATGCTGTTTTGTATACGTTCATTCATAGGTTGTAGTGCTACTTATTTTACAGCTTTCGTTGGGTAGTCATCCGTTTGGTCACTGTTTCGTGTTGAAATTCAATGATGTGACGTTGATGCTCGACTGTTCTCTCGATTTGACTTCGCTTGCGCACTTTCTACCTGTTCCCTTGGTTCCAAGGTAGTCAAACGTGAATAATTGTGAACAGAAATTGGTTGTGAGGAATTTGTTTTGGTCTAGCAAACGTCTGGAGTCATTGAAATGTCTGGAAGATCACAGTATTTCAAAGAAATTAGCTCAGCATGTGAGGATTTTTTGTCTGCTCGTTTGTCTGGTTTTGTGCCGGGTTTTTGCATGATACGGGTATTTTTGTGTGTGGAAAACGGAAATATCAAAGGAAGTAATGGTCTGATTACGTGAGACTAATGTAATCTGTATGTATGTACATGTATGTATGTATCACACACACACACACACACACACACACACACACACACACACACACACACACACACACACACACACACACACACACACACACCACACACACACACACACACACACACACACACACACACACACCTGGAATTCCACTAATACCCACTACGACAGGGTTGTAGGTGGTCGTCAATTTTGGAGCCAAATTTGGGTGTTGCTGCCCTGTACCTGGAGCCAAAGCCATTGGACACCCAGAGGCTTGCTGCGCACTAGGGAGCTCTGGTCATAACTGGCATGCTGCATACACATGATGGTATGGTGTATCCTCAGCCATCATCTTCTGTGTAGCCTTGTAGGACCCAGAATCAAGACTCTGACATGGCATTAACAGAGACTGGGCTCCAGCACAAGGACACATTTAAATTTTTAGTTTTACTGTTAACTTGGAACCTTCTGGAGCCAAAGACCCTTTTGGCTCTGTTGCCTTGGTAACAACAATTTTGAACTATGAGCTTCAGCATTGCAGAAGTTTCCGCTAGGAAGTGCGGTCATTGGCTTGTGACAGGTCAATATTCAATGACACCATGGCTCATTGTATACATGGTATCAACCCATCTGTTCTTTGGACTTTGCTGAGGGCGTTCCACATTATGCAACTTGCTTCTCACAACAACTTTTATGAATGACAGACATTCATCCGTTTTATGGCCAGATTTCAAGTTGATGGTATTTCTTTAGTCTTGCGGAGCCAGATCACTTTCCCCGCGTCATACTTCTGGGCGAAATGGGATACGTGAGACTAGTATTTCTTATCTTTGCTCTGCTTTGGTACTCTCAGGATAGATCTAATACAGTGCATATGAATAGTGGTCAGTCTTCGAATTTCTACTTGAATGATTGCCCAAGTCTCACAACTGTATAGTAAAACTGGCATCACTAGTGACCTAAAAGCTTGCAGTTTTGTGTTCCTGCTAAATCCTCAGTTTGTGAGAAGTCTATAGCCCTATCCACACTGGCAACTGGATCGCGATCCAACCACAACGCTGTCCACACTTACAACTGGATTGCAATCTGATCGTGATAAATCCAATCCACATCGCGAGGTGGTTTTGATTGCAATCTGATCGTGATCGGTTGAATCCAATTAGAAATAGTGGGCGTTACCTTCACGTACGCTACACGTGTAGTCGGAACATCTAACACTCCTCACTCGTCTTTGTTCTCACTCACCTTACGTCGCTGTATCAGCGCTTTCCACAAGCAAAGAAGCCACACATACACATTGGGCATCAGTCACGTGATATCGAAAATGAGGCGGAGGTAGCATTTTCAAAGTACAGTGTGGATGCTCGCTATCCTGATCGCGATCCATTTTGGTCTAGTGTGGACAGGCCTTATGTTTCTAAGAACTAAATGTGCTACTAGCTTACACACACACACACACACACACACACACACACACACACACACACACACACACACACACACACACACACCTAAAAATTGCCTAAATGTCAGGAGCTGCCTCTCAGAGGTCACGCCCCCCAGCTGTTAAGCTGGGCCCTGTGCACTACTTAGGGAACTCTGGGCCTGCGCTAGCAAACTCCTGGAGCCGGGCCAGGCACTCGCAGGAGCATCGACTTGTGAAGCCAACTGTGGTGTGAGCACCCGAAGTCTCACCAGGACCCCAGTGGCTGATGTCACGTCACAGCCGATGGCCGCTTAGGACCCCAGTCAATGACCAGGTACTCTTTTATACTTCTGAGTTGAGAGAAGCAAATGTGTGTTAGTTTCTTGCTTAAGGAAATTATGCCATAGCTCGCCATTACTGTGACTTGGACTTGCGACCCTTTAAGGTCCCGGATGACTCTCTAACCAACTGAACTATCGCACCACACACACACACACACAGACACACACACACACACACACACACACACACACACACACACACACACACACACAGCAGCAGCAGCAGCTTATAGAACATTGATGGTATACACAATGTGAAGACATTGCAACGTTTTGTTCAAGAATTATATTGCCTCTTCATAAAAAATAAAATGTGTGTGTGTGTGTGTGTGTGCGCGCGCGTGCATGTGTGTGTGTGTGTGTGTGTGTGTGTGTGTGTGTGTTGTGTGTGTGTGTGTGTGTGTGTGTGTGTGTGTGTGTGTGTGTGTGTGTGTGTGTGTGTGTGTGTGTGTGTGTGTGACAGCTTTATGCACTTTACGTATCCGTTATTCATATTGTGTATTTACATATGTCCATGTATCCTACTTTGTTTGTCTGCTGTTTATCTGAATATACATTCTAATTTTAATAACATTTTCCTACTCCACTTGATTCACTAATTTTCCATTTCTCAGATCAAGGAAGTGTATTCAAATTACTTTCTCAATGGCCAACTCGAATTTTGCACACCAGAG
>NC_085104.1:2661396-2668896 GCF_963422355.1 Corticium candelabrum
CGACACACAAGATAACAAGCAAATCATTCAACAATATCAATCTAACCTCACACCAAAATCATCACATTAAATCAAAAGAAGAAAAAACAAAAACACAAATTAATTGTTTCTTTCACTTACATCTTATGGCTTCTTCCATCATCTCAACCACATCACTGTGACGCTTTTCCTTGGCAATCTCCAGTGGTGATCCCCAACTCGTACTATCCCACAATGACATCACGTTAGTAATATTATTGACTGAAGGATATTGAATGCATCACCTCTCATGTTGGGGACTCGCTCCATGTTTTAGGAGAACATCAACACAACACACACAAATCCAAGCACATATGCACAATATCTGCGAAACGACTTGGCAACCTGGCTATTAACTAAAAAGATAAATGTTCAAAACGTAGTTGACATATCAATATTTGACGTCAACAAACGTCTTTTAATCCCTTTACCAGGAAGTAAAAAATGCAAGTCCGTCAGAACAGATCACCACCCTAGCCTCACTTTGAAGAGAAAACGAATGGATATTGATTAATAAACTCTTACAAAACTGGTGCTCAAGTCAGAGGAAATACTTTGTACGAGAATAGCAAATCTATAGCCAACGGAAGTGCTACAGCAGGAGAGTGCAATTTTGCTGAGAGAGATAAACTGAGAACCAAAAAGCTTGCTGACAAAGAAAGAAAGAGTGACAAAGGCATTACTGACAAAATAGAGAACAGTCATTCAAGTCTGAATTGTTTTACCATAGCTGATACTAAAAACAGTGAGATACCTCACGAAATAGCGTACTTGCTCCCTAATTCCTACAACTACATAGTTAATCAGTATACTAGACATACACCCAAGTCATTCCTTGGAGCAGAAACCCAAACCTTTAGTTTGCAAGCATGGATAAATGCAGAAGACCAAACCAAAGCAGTCCAGTGGATTGACGACTTTGAGAAGACTTCAAAAACAACATACCGAGTAACGCGAGGCACTCAAATTTCTGGACAAAGAATTCTTTTTAAAACTGTTTGCCACTGCCAACATCAGCAAAAGAAGCTGACAAAAACACAGTTGTCAAAACAATGCCCACCTTCAGATCCAAAGCGGGCTCTCATTCAGAAAAGTATAAGAAACAAAAAGACTTCTTGCCCTAGTACCCTCATACTCAGACTACATCCAAAGATCAGCTCAACAGTTGCCACTCATCCAAACCATCTTTGCATGATTAACCTTAAGTACTGCCATAACCACCCAGTCAACTCTGCTCATGTCCTCAGTTTTCGACCAGTAGACACTGCTGTCAAGAAGCAGTTTACAAGTTTATTCGAAACAGGAAACTCAGCAGCTACAGCTAGGCATGAATATGCAAATCAACTGCAAATGAAGTATGACATTCTTGACATTGAAAAAACTCTTGCCGATAGATCCATCAATCCGAACTGTCAAGATGTTCAATGTTTGTTCCAAAAGTGGCGAGAAAGATGTATCGGTCCTGAAAACGGCAAAGCAATGTTTGACCGTCTGTCATTAGAAGTAAAACAATTCAATGAAATTCATGCTAGTAATGGTGGTAAAGCATTTCTTCAACAATATAAGTTAGAGGTGGAGTACAAAACTGGGCTTCCTGATGACTCATTTGAACCACCAGCAGCTAAAGTCACAAAAATATCTGACCACGTTCCCTTTATCCTAGCAGTAGTCACACCTTTGATGGCAAGAGCCCACAAACTGTTACGTCAAAGCGGCGAATTAGTTTACTGTGACTCAACAGCCAGTTTGGACAATTTGAATACTGCAGTCTTCATTGTGAGCTGCAGTACTTCAGCTGGTGCAATACCATTGGGTGCTGTAATGACATCTAGTGAAGATGCTGAGACCCTATCATCAGCATTCACTGCACTTGTTGATGTTCTACCTGACTACGCCTTCTTTGGGAGAGGCAGAAGAGTTGGACCCTTAATGATTTTAACAGATGATTCTGCCAGTGAAAGAAAAGCACTCAAGACAACCTGGCCAGAAGCAGTTTTACATCTGTGTGTGTTTCATTTTCTCCAAAGTATGTGGCGTTGGCTATGGAGGGCTAGGTCTGGTGTGTCAGCAAATGATAGAGTCACTTGTATGCTACTAGCCAAACGTCTTCTTTATTCGCCTTCAGAGGAAGCCCTAGACAACGTTAAAAATGAAATTGACAACACCCAGTTTGGAAACTTCAAAACAAGGATAGATAGCTATTGGACGAGAAGAAAAGAGTGGGCACTGTGTTTTTGTACAAAATTCCCTACTCAAGGAAACCTCACCAACAACTATTCAGAAGCAAGTATTCGGATTACAAAGGACATCCTGTTCCAAAGAAGGAAAGCGTGGAATTCAATTCAATTGTTTCAACTGATAACAAAAACACTAGACTTATACCATCAACGACGACTGTTATCCTATGCAAGCAACAGACTTGACCACTTTGTATCACTGAGATTCACCCTTGCTGGAATCAAGCCAGGAGCCATTTCTTTTGATGATGTTATGCCTACGGATGACCCACATGTTTATGTTGTGCAAAGTCAATCAAATGATGACATCCAAAATGGGTAGTCGACCTACAACTCGGAGAATGCTCCTGTCCTATAGGGTTCAATGGTAAGCCATGCAAACATCAGCTTGCAGCCTCAGCAAAATACATGAAAAATAGTATCAATAGCATTCCAACTGAATCTCCACAAGGACGACAATTCTTTGCAGTTCTTGCTCTAGGGAGCAGCTGCCAAGACATCAGTTTCTACAGTAGTGTCAACCAAAAAGCAGATGAAGAGCACCTACATTCTCTCTCCGTTGATGTGCAATGGTCTAATGAAGACGTAAAGAAATCATTGGAAGGTCCACTCCCACCCTTTGATGACCCACTTCAAGACTGCGTTAGACATGATACTGATCAAGATCACATAATTACAGGTAATGACATGGATGAAATCAACAGAGTTGAAACAGTAAGGAAGCAACTATATCATGTAATGGACGACATTGAAAATGGACTAGGTAATACTCATTATAGTATCTCAAGTGAAGATGGTTTCTTGGCTGCAGTAGAAAAGTTTTGCTCAACCTACTGGAAGATTCGGGGTAAACTAACCCATCCATCCAACAGACAGCAGCGCTTGATTTCTGCATTACACATGTTTGGTAGCCATATAGGGCTAACCAAGCATAAGCAAAAGATACATGTACAACCCACAGCTGTCAGTTAGAAGACGGCCCATCAAGACATCAGCTTCTGTTCCAGCAAAGGTGGGGCACCCTACGCTATTTAGTAAAAAGGTGGCTTCTGCTGCTGCTGCTGCTGCAAGTATATACGTAATGCCGAAACGAATTCAACGATCAAAGAAAGGACACAATCTGGCAATCAGTTTAAAGGGAAACACTAAAAATGCGCTATAACACAATAACTTTATTAGTAGCTACACGTAAATGATTTTTACAGTAACAGGTCCTGTTTTAGCTTTCACTTTTGCTTAATTCTTTGCATAGTTCAAATGAGACAACAGCGACAGTCATTTTAGTTGTGCCACTTTCACAATGTTGAAGTAAATTTGCTTTCATAAGTCCAACTATTGTCTGCTTTGTCTACTATTCTACACAGACCCTGAAATAAGGATTTCAAATTGATCGGCCATTTAGTCAGAGCTGTAGCTGCCATTTTGAAGCGACTCTATTGCAGCCGCCATTTTGAGAAATGAATGACTAATTACATAACCCTTTGTCGAGTCTGATCCATGGCATAACTGGTAGAGTGATGTGATTTGTGTTGCCTAAGCTGGATATGTTTATGCTAAACAGTGTGATTAAATAGAAATATTTAATCAGTTCAGCCTGATTAAATATTCAGTGTGATGCCTATCGGCTGTCTGCATGATTGTACAAATGCCCTGTATTGTGTGTGTACTAATGGTTGTCTGTCACAGTCATTTGTGGACAGTCTCACTGTCTGCACAGTGGTTATGTCACTACATTGTGGTAAAGCAGGTGGGCGAATTCTTTGATCATGAACTAGCTCAACTGTCTTGACCGCTGGTGAGTTGTCAGAAGCGTACGATCGCAGAGGACGCCTGAAGCTGTGGTCTCCTAGCATCATAAACTGTACCCCTGAAAGCAACCCGACCATTTCAATCCATGCCGTAACTTTGTTTCCAGTAGTGTACCAATGCTCTTATGGCCAGCCGTTATTTCATGCTCTGCTACAGATGTACTAACTATCTATCGATCTGCTCATGCACTAAATGAAATGCTTGCTAATGAATCAACATAAAAGCAAAAAGTTGGGTTTTGTTTATTATAAAATTTATAATTTATAGTGTATATATATATATATATATATATATATATATATATATATGTTATGCACAAACACGGATATGGACAAACCGTGGATGTGTAGTGGATGTCTACTTTTGCCGGGTAATTTAAGAGTTAGGGTCAGGATGATATGGTTAGGGTCAGGGTTAGTGGTTAGAGTTAGGGTTAAAATTAGGATTAAGGTTCGGAATGCATGGTTTGTACGAGCAAACCATGGATTGTGCTGGGTAGTTAGTTTATGGATTGTCCAAATCCGTGCTTGAAACACAACATACTGTATATGCAACAATCTGACCACCAGTCAAGCAGTACTACATTTGAATGAACAACTGTCAGTATGTTTATGGCGTTGTAACGCAAAGATTCTTTTAAATCGATGATGTTTACATGACTTAAATTTGAACTTTGGTTGACTTTATACAAATAGCTATATTAATTTTTATCTTTTTGACACACGCCCATATTTGTCTTTATTACATACATAAACAGTCCCACCTCAACATCCAAACAACTAAGGCATGCATGTCCTAACTCATCCATACATCCACTATCTCTAAATTTAAATGTTGTAACACCAATCTAGCAATGTAAGACCACAATCTGATAGACAATTGTTGTAATAAACTGTTTAAAGACTACGAAAAACATCCTGTTGCTCACTGCATAATTCTTGAAGCTATAGAACATAAAATCTTGAAACTGTAAGGTGACCATAGACCAAGAGTTTCCACAGCAAATGGACAGAAGAAGATAACACCAGCTGCTGAAACCTCATAGTTATAGTTGGTAGATTGCAACCACCTAGCACTGCTCCATTACTGTCTTTGATAGTATCCCTTCTCAGTACATTCGAATTAAGCTGCAACTAATCACAAAAATACTTACTACAGCAGTTGCAATATATGACATCTAACAAATGTACGCAACAGGATATCTAATACTTTTCAGTCTTAGATTGACCAAAAACATGCATTTGTATATCCTGTGTTTGTTTGTTGAGCCACATGCCTCTCTTGCTTTAGAATATCCAACCAATCAAAAATTTCGCCAATAACAATGGGTGATATCACAATAGTCTACAATTGTGACAGAAAATTATGGATGTGTTTCCACTAGCACTTAAACCAGTTTAAGGAGTGGTTTAAGCTAACTGGTTTAGGGATTAACATGTTTCCACCTGCACTAAACCAGTTACCTGGGTATATTCTAAACCTAAACCACTTTCCTAGACCTACTTTGTAGTAGGTTTAGCAAAGTGATTTAGATTGAACTATGCTGTGACAGTAGCGCGCTTGCTTAGATGGCTTCTCGACAACACTGTTTGGTGATATTGACTGTTTTGCTGGTATAGGATTACCTTGAAAGATGTAAGGGTTGTTAATTAACTAAAGGAGAGAGAGGGAGAAGATGGTGTCCTTGGTCATCGTCATGCAAATTCCTAGTACTATCATGTGACAACCAACAGTTGCTCTGACTCTGCGACAGAGCAGCCAATACTTCAAACAAGCCTACAAGTGTTCCTAAACTATTTGTCTTGCACAGCCCGGATGTGCAAGTTCCTAAGAGGAAACAGTCGCTTTCTTGAACTTGTTTAGTTTATAAACGCATTTAAGCTAAGTTAAAGTGCACTTAGTGGAAACATGGCCTATGTTTCTATCTTACAAGTATACGGATATAAAAAATCCTACATTTCCCAAGAGAAAACGCATCATGGAACTGTTCTCCATCATCAACTAATTAATAAGAAATTAAACAAAGTGATAATGATGTAGCTTGGATTGCATAGTACAGCAATCGGTAAATAATCTGCACGGCTGGCTTCCTTTGGGGATTTGACAAATCAATCGCACGTCAATCACACCTCAAGTAAAAATATGTGTAACCTCCCCCTTCTTCCTCCCCAAAGTGAAAAAACCATCCACATTCAGTGCCTTACAGCTCAAAATATATTTGTAAATGAAATGTGACACAAAAGGGGGCAACATGCAACAAAATACTCAAAACATGGTCTGATGAACAAGACAAATATTGACCCTCACCCACTTGAGCTATCTTTGACAATTAGCCTTGACTAATTATGTTAGAAAGCTCTCGCGTCTCTGATCAATATTTAAAGTATTGCCTCACTAACCATGTTCTAACTCTTATTAATTTTCCCAATATCAGAATTTATATAAAATACCAATCACACCTCTGATTACTCCACACCATTTACAGTTCAAAATTGTCACTTGTCACATTACATTCCTATTGTGCGGAATCAAATCAGCTTAAAGTTAAGATCAAATACAAAAGTGTCCGATCTAATACCTAAAGCCTGGTTCACAATATCTGCTGGAGACCTGCCGGACCTACCTGACAGCTGTCGAGCAAAATAGAATAAATCCTATTCTGTCTGGCTACCACTGCTGCTCTGGCTGCACTCTGGCTTCAGTAGGCGTGGCAAGGTGCATTTGCTAGACTGCTGTCCTACAGATATTGTGAAATAAGCTTAAATAAGATGTTGACCGTACTAAGTTTGCACGAAATCCAAGTCAAAGCACTGAAATTCATAGCCATTAACCCTACGGGTTAACATCTTAGGTGAACATCTTGCAAATTTGATTACTAGTTACTAAGTAATAGCAGGTAACTTTTAAATTTGAATTGACACCCTCCAGAGTTAATTTGACAGACAACTAAGCTAGTTTGATAAGTCAAAAAATTTTGATTTTTGACACATTGTGAATTTGATCAGACATACTACAAATTTGATTTACGACTTGGAAATTTGATCTGACTACAAACTAATTTGGTGTGATAGAATACAAATTGAATGTGACAAGTGACAATTTTGACCTGTAAATAGTGTACAACAATTTCCAAAATTATTAAGATGAACTGTTGACAACAGCACATAAATCAAAGTACTATAGTATGCATGCTCAGTGGGTCTTTCGTGTCAGTGCATGCTAGCACGCTGTACGTACTGTAATCATATGTAATATCAATATTGCCAATTTACTGTTTGAACAATAATATTCAATTTATGAACTAAAACGTACCGGTTTTAATTTGTTTGAATTTCTGTCGTGTTGCATAATTTGAAATTCCTACTTTGTCGCAAAGAAGTCCACATATGTAATAGTAGACTCTAAGAGTTCAGCAGCTGCTGCAAATAATTCCCAA
>NC_085104.1:2676396-2695396 GCF_963422355.1 Corticium candelabrum
CTGCCAGAGGCATGTGCACTGCTTAATTAAATTAATGCTGTTATAACATTCCAGGTGTAATCGTTATAGTTAACACACACGCTTATAGTTAACACACACATGCACACACGCAAGCATGCATGCACACACACACACACACACACACACACACACACACACACACACACACACACACACACACACACACACACACACAGAATGCTACAGCAGCTATTATTGCCCACATTCCAGGATCAGTACATTCTTATAATTATGATTGTTATAGGTGTGTGTTTGTGTGTGTGTGTGTTTGTGTGTGTGTGTGTGTGTGTGTGTGTGTGTGTGTGTGTGTGTGTGTGTGTGTGTGTGTGTGTGTGTGTGTGTGTGTGTCATTTGTTTAGAACAGAAATACACGGACGTTTTAGTTGTATGTTGTGTTGTCTAACATTTTGAATGTAAACTGTGATTGGTGGACATAGACACAGGCAGACAGAGAAATGGACAAACACAGAAACAGACAGACAGACATATGGACAAACACAAACACACAGGTGGACAGACAGGCAGACGGATGGATGGATGGACAGACAGACCGACAAACAAATGAACTGACAGGTATATAGACAGACAAACAGACAGACAGAAAATGTGATGCAGTTTGTATCGTGACATACTGTGTGTGTGTGTGTGTGTGTGTGTGTGTGTGTGTGTGTGTGTGTGTGTGTGTGTGTGTGCACTGATTACATCATATTACAGGCGGAATAGAATACTTTCGAAATGATGTGTGGCAAGTAAACCTATGACATAAAATTGCATGTTGATTAATTAATACAACATAATCTCATTAATGATGACGCAATTCTTCCAACCTTATTATTATTGCCACATAGATGATACACTTAACAGTGAAACGTGGAATTGAGTGTGTTGTGAAGTAAATGAAAATCTTGAGAGTGCATACTTAGCTACACAAGCAAATTATTTACCAATCAATTGATCAATCAATCAAACAATTAATGACCTTAGGTAACAATAGTGACTTTGACATTACTATGTATGTATATATGTATGCAGAGTGACAAACTGTGGCAACCTCGTCATGATGCTGAAGGTCTGTGTCATCCAAACGAGATACCCGGTGGTCGTATGATTTCCTGTGACAGCTCGAACATATGGCACATGTATGGCATCTATCAAACATATGGTGTCTATCAATCAACTTTAGCTCTCTTTCTGTAGTGGAAATTTTGGTGCTCTTTCTATTGCTGCTGCTCCATTAAGTCATAGAGTTCCTTGCTTTGGTTATTGTATATCTGAGTCTGAAATTCCAGGCAAGTAAGTGTTTGACTATTTGAGGGAGGAGATCTGATTTTGGTAAGTCTTGCTGTTTGTTTAGACTAAACGTTGAGCTATTGAGGTCGAAGGGCATTTTACCTGGTCCTCTCTATGGCAAGCTGAAGAATGGTGAAGCTATTGTAGCACCGAATGGAGAAATCGTAATGTTTGCTGTGATGTGTAGCTACTGACCTGCTGACTAACTGACAGATGCAAGTAATGTGGATGATGCATGATGATGATGACGACGACACTATTTAGACAACCAGACAGACAGACTGACAGACAGGCATGGTCCTGTTGTATTAGTGTTGCTGTGGACGTTTTCTGTTAGTTGCTCGTGATGTAAATGTTTGATTTAAATGGAAAATATGTGTATTGAGACAGACAGACAGACAGACAGACAGACAGACAGACAGACAGACAGACAAACAGACTTTTAGATGATGCTAGTTAATTTGTGTTTTTCCAAGGCCATTTGGCCTTTACTTTTTTTTAGTAAAGGAGCAAGCACGTGTGTAGTTAATTGGACTGATGAGGACATTGTGTTGTAGAGGATTTAGCCTCCATCTGTACGTACTTTGTTCTATTGAATAAAATACCTTTGACAGACAAACAGATAGACAGAAAGACAGACAGACAGACAGGCAGGCAGGCAGACGAATAGATGGATAGACAAACATACAGGAAGACAAACAGACAGACAAACAGAAAGACAGACAGGCAGGCAGACAAGCAGGCAGGCAGGCAGACAGACAAATGGATAGATGGACAGACAACAAACAGAAAGACAAACAGACAGACAGACAGACTGACAGACAGAAAGACAAACAGACAGACAGACAGATACTTTATTCTCATGTAGACTCTACTAGTACATACGCTAGGAAGTTGTGAAAGCAATCCAGTCCTTGCAAACAACAAAGTCATAGATTAACTAATGAACTTGGCCTTGAATGTCAAAATCAAATAATCTATCTAAATCACCATAATTAGGTGACAGTTTTGAAATTTTCTAAGGATAACTTTTGGTATTGCATCTTTGTAGAATTGTAGAAAATCTTACATACAGCAGACAAGACAGACAGACAGACAGACAGACAGACAGACAGACAGACAGACAGACAGACGGACAGATAGACAGATGGACAGAGACAGACAGATGACAAACAAGCAAACACCCAGACAGCTAATGACAAACAAGCAGGAATGCAAACAGATAGATAATGTCACACAATGAAAATTTAATTAGAAATTCTTACAATGCCATTTTTACATTTTTAGGTAACTACTGAAGAGGCACTGGGACCACCAACACCAGGAAGGAAAATCGGTCGGTGTGTATTTCATGTTAAATACTCACACACTCTGATGATTGCAAGTTTGATTTTCAGTCATTTTGGGTGACACATCGGAATCAATACGGATAACTTCCATTGCTCAGAATTGTGACGTTCTTGTGCATGAGGCAACAAATGAAGATGAACTCCAAGAAACAACAATCAAGAACGGCCACTCCACTCCGAGTATGATCACATTTTCTGACCATTTGTACTACTGCTTCTGCATAAATGTGATTAATTAATAAACATATTATTTTTAATTAACTAGATTTTGATGCATAGTAAATGTTTAATAATTAATTTTGATTTATTAATTTTGATATATGTGTGTCGTTATGCCCCTCCATGATGGGCAGGTGGGGTCTTTACCCCCATCTGGGCGCCCACCAACCCGGCAGGTGAGCCCAGCAGGGTACATGTTTCTGTGTAGTCACACGGCGATGACTAGATAGATTGCAGGCATTGTGGTGACCGCAAATTTGGTACACCATGCTTAGTGGATATCAATGACCACCAGCAAAGTACTTTGTACAAAGCCAGACCACAGAAACTCCCCAACGACTGAAACGAGTCATAGTCTCATGGACAAAGCTAGAGAAACATGAGAAAGAAAGACGGACAACTTACATAATTTACTGTCGTCATGGGGTTTGAACCCTCAAACCATGGAGTGGTAGTCATTGAACCCCCAAACCATGGAGTGGTAGTCATTGTTGCTAACCACTAAGCCACGGTGGTGGCACTTTAATTTTGATTTATTAGTTTTGATTTATTAATTTTTGATTTATTAATTTTGATTTATTAATTTTGATTTATTAATTTTGATTTATTAATTTTGATTTATTGATTTTGATTTATTGATTTTGATTTATTAATTTTGATTTATTAATTTTGATTTATTAATTTTGATTTATTGATTTTGATTTATTGATTTTGATTTATTGATTTTGATTTATTGATTTTGATTTATTGATTTTGATTTATTGATTTTGATTTATTGATTTTGATTTATTGATTTTGATTTATTGATTTTGATTTATTGATTTTGATTTATTGATTTTGATTTATTGATTTTGATTTATTGATTTTGATTTATTGATTTTGATTTATTAATTTTTGATTTATTAATTTTGATTTAATTAATTTGATTTATTAATTTTGAGTTTAATTAATTAATATATTGTTTTTCATTTGTAGCCATGGCTGGTCAATTTGCAACCAAAGTCAATGCTGCAACACTCATTTTAACTCACGTCAGTCAACGATATAAAACGAACTCGAGCACTCTCGGGGTATACAGAAGATATTGGGAAAAAAATCAATACTCGTAATTTATTTCAATTTATTGCAGGATGGAGAGGTGCCTGTTGCGAAGTTGGCAAAACAAGCATCTGCTTGCTTTACTGGGAAAGTGATAGTCGCAGAAGACTTATTCTGCTTTAGTATACCCCTGAAAAGACGTTAACAGTAAATTATTTTTACTGCATCACAATGTCTAATACAGGGTTGACAAAGTGGCCCAAGTTGTGGCAACCTTTGATATTAATATTGCTTATTATTTCTAAATAATTGATATTAAAAATGATAAATTTGTACCCTTTAAATTCCTGTAGAATACAGAATAGCTGCATACATCTATGCCACTGTACTGCTACAAACTGGAGTATATAAACGATCTTGTAGTCAGACCCTCCAAAAACTCATTTGTGTTGGTCTGTCACGTGACAACTGGTACCGGTCCTATCCATGGCTGACTGGTATGGGGCTAGGGTTAGAGTCAGGGTTATGGTTATGGGTTAGAGTCCGGGACCATTTACAGCAATACCAGACCAACACAACTTTCTGGACTATGCAGTGGGAGACCAACTATTTTTAGCGTGACAGGTCTCTTATCAGAGGCAATTATTGACAGAAGAACATTAAGCTTTTTTATCCAGGCGAGCATCCTTGCTTTGTCTAACATAATGGTGGTTTAATTAATGGTTTGAAACTCGACTCTGCCATTATGAAGTGTGGAGCAAGACTGTCACTGTAATGCACATATATATATATATATATATATATATATATATATATATACAGATTTCGAGCGCGGTTTGCCTGCCTACTTTGACTTATCGGTACGAAGTTCCTTACAACCGTCTTTTCTCACTCAAGCAGCAAGTCATCCAGGTGCAGCATCTGATGCAGGAGAGATGGAAAAGGACGAACGACATCACCTGAATGTGTCCAGCACAGGCAGCCTTTTTCATCCGCTAGTAGTAGAGACTCTGGGTCTCTGGACAGCTGCTAGCCTTCAAGTGCTCAAGATCATAGCACGTAGAGCTTCGTTTAAACATAATGTTTCAATTAGCCAGTCTGTTTGTCATTTTCATCAGCAACTCTCTACTAGACTGTGGTGTAGCAACGCTAAAATGATACTAGCTAGATGTAGTTTAGATGGTACTGCTAGTCCCCTATGGGACCTATAATATAATATATATGTATAATATAAAAAAAAAAAAAAAAAAAAAAAAAAAAAAAAATATATATATATATATATATATATATATATATATATATATATATATATATATATATATATATGTATATATATATGTATATATATATATATATATATATATATATATGTATATATATATATATGTATGTATATGTATATATGTATATGTATATATATATATATATATATATATATATATATATATATATATATATATATGCTGCAGTGCCAGGTTTGCTCGTTCTAGTTGCAAGAGTGCATGTGCAAAGTCTTGCGTAATTGGTCTATAAACTCTTGATGGTACAGTTTCATCGAATGAGTACTGTATGCTATGGACTGTCTTTGCACTAACTCTAGATCTTGGTCAATGTGTTGAAATAACCTGCTTGCCTTGTTTCAAATGCTACGAATAGAATCCATTATGTGCACAATACTTGTCAACAGAATGATCAAGCTCAAAGCTTTTGTCGTCAAATTGATAACTATTGTATAATAATTAATTATAATTATGTTTATCTGGGGCCAGAATTTGCCCTCATCACTATGGAAACAGCAACCAACCCTGTAATCTTATATGCATTGTATTGTATTACATTATTATATTATAAAATATATTATTACTATTATTATTATTATTATTATTATTATTATATATTATATATTGTAATACAGTGTATTGTAATATCATGGTAATAATAATATGATAGTAATGTGTATACGTACATACATGTGTACATCCGGGATTTTATCTCGTCTGCTCCCATCTTCTGCAAAGAACGAATCCGTTGTAATCCGAGAATGGCAAGGCTTTGCCGGCAATTCCTTGCGCTTGCCGCTCTTCTTTCGACGTGTTGGGTGATGGCCAACGGCGTCGTCAACGGAGATCTGGTGATTTTGAAGAGCGAGCGCACGATCGACGCGACAAGTCATTTAGTGAAAATCAAGACCATTTTCACAGTCGAGAATACGGGGACTAAAGCCGCCGACCACGTTCACTTCGTTCTCGACTCCAAACATGCTGATTCTCTTGCCTACATTGGAGCTGTGGTGTGTGTGTGACTGGTGTGTCTTGGTCTGGTGATTTCTGATTGAAATTTTGGTTTCTGTGCGCAGATGGAGAGCCAGGATGGCGAGTCTGATGATGACATTGCGCTCCGTGTTGTTCCTGAGGAAGCAGGAAAGAGTTTGAAGTTAGTCCTGTGTGTTTGAGTTGATGGAGTGAGTTGATGTGTTGGGTGTTGTGTGGGCGTGGCGGTAGGTTAGTGTGTGTCTGCTGTGAGGATTGCCGGTTGTCCCAAGTTTTTTGGTTTTTATTTTTTTGCAGGAGGGTGTATATGCAATGCATGCAGGCTACAGTTTGGTGGTAGTATTTAGTACATCCAGGTACAGCCATCCCTTGTTATTCTGACACTTGATAATTTGGATCCCAAACGTTTAAGTTGCGCCCACACTATAGTATTTTGCGTTCAGTTATCCGAACTCAGCGTTCAATTATCCGATTCACAATTAATTATCTGAATTGGGTGTTCGATTATCCGATTCAGGCGTTCAATTTATCTGTTGCTTACGGTTGGGCAGCTGCTCAAATATCATCATTCATCAGCTGTGTCTAGAGATGCAATAATTTTTAATTAATCTTGAAGTTAGCGTGAATTGTTGGTGTGTGTTGTACGTTAATTTGCTTTGCAGTAATCTTGGTGTCCCACGTATGTTTTCATGGAGGTCCGTTGGGAGTGAACTGAATCTACATATCTAGGAAGCCTACAACACCTTGCTCAGTCAATCGGTTTGCACGTGTGGTGTAATCCGCAAACTTTGTAAGCCGCTCATCCTGCGTGATACCATGCAACAGTCCATCATGCATCGTTGGCGGGTGTTTAGCTAATCAAAGAGCTTGAATTTCACTAATTATTGTTTTCCCACTTTGATTGAAGCAATCATTTAATATTCAACTGAAATGTGAGTGAGCATCATAGAAAGACGTCATGAAAGAAATGAGCACGTTTTTGACTTTACGTAGACTGAAATAATTGTTGCTATAAATTTGGTACTTCGATGACAGAACCTCAGATAATGAATGCCTGAATCGGATAATTGAATGCTGGATTTGCATAATTGAATGCAAAATACTATAGATGATCAGAAATGGATTGTGATCCGATTGCAATCGTACTGATGATCAGATTGCATCTGATCACGATTCGATTGGGATCATACTATCATAACTAGCGTCCACACTGCACTTTGAAAACGTTATCTCCACTTCTCTTCAGTATCACATGACTGATATATTAATAAAAATTGAGCAAGAACAAAGATTGAGGAGGGTTAGATGTTCTGACTACACTTGTAGTGTAGACACAATGTGACGTGAAGGTAATGCGTAATTACTATTTCATAATTGGATTCAATTGATTGCGATCGATGTGAGTCAAATCTGCCTCTCGATGTGGATTGCGTCAAAGTGGATTAGGTGTGGATGTGACATTTGCTGTCGGATCGTGATCCAGTTGCATGTGTGGACAGACATTGAGACTGTTTACAATGTATAGGGTGGTCTCCCAAACAGGGATAGTACAAATTCACTGGTTTGTCTGTCTCTGTCTGTCTGTCCATCCGTCTGTTTGTCTGTCTGTCCATTTGTCTGTCTGTCTGTCCATTTGTCTGTCTGTCTGTCTGTCCATCTGTCTGTTTGTCCGTCTGTCCATCTATCTGTCTGTCTGTCTGTCTCTCTGTTTGTCCATTTGTCTGTCTGTCTGTCTATTTGTCAGTATGTCGTAAGACACAATTGCTGAAGTCCATCCACTTTGACTCCCTCCATCTCCCTCCATCTCCCTCCATCCCCCATCCCCCATCCCCCATCCCCCATCCCCCATCCCCCATCCCCCCCCGAAGCTTGTGTGGTTCTTGCTGGGGCAGATGTTCCCAGCATTTATCCAATGAGCAATTAGTAATTAGCATAAGGAGTGGGTTTGTCTTTCAATTGAAGGCTGTCTATTGGTTAGAGTAGCTACTTAACCAATTTGCATAACAAGGCTGGTGGAAGTTCATCTGCAATGCACACCCAAAGAACGACATGACCATGAGCTCTAAAATGAAGTGTTTAGCGTGTCTCTAGGACCTTGCTGTCAAAGTTATTCAGGATTTACTGAGGGAGAAGTCAGCGTGGACAGACTTGTATAACACAATGGCCATATAAATGTATAGGTATAGTAAGTGGGTGTTCTAAATTATTAGCATCAAGTGTCATGAGTCAAGTCAATTTCCCAGAGTACAGAATGCAGTATGTATGAAACCATAGTTATGATAGAATTTGCTTTTGCATTACATGCTATTATTGGGATGTTCTCTCACATGATGACATTTACACGTATGATCCATGCCGTTATCTAGTATTGGATAGTTTGACATAATTACTTACAGTGAAAGCACAATCTAATACCCCATTCACACGAGCACAACTCCAACTGAGCTGAGCCAAGCCGAGCCAGCCTGGGCTAATGAAGCGAGGCAGCTGAGTTTTAATAGACGTGTCTCTTGGTGTGCACACTAGATACAGACGTCGTCATGGAACAAGCTGTTCGTGCTTATACTTCTTGCTGGCTCTAGAACCTTCAATCTGGAACTGTACGCTGTCTTCACCCCATAAAGAAATGAGACACAAGGTTTCGTTTTCCGACCACGCCGTCTTGGAAGCTAGTAAGCATACGTGGCCGTCAGCCTGGCTTGGCTTACATTCACACGACGATTTGAAGCCGAGCTGACCCTGGCCAGCCCAGGTTGGCACTCCAAGTTGTGGGCCAGGCCAGCACGACTCGGCTTGGCTCGCTTTCACACGATAATTTCATTCAGCATTGACCCGTACCAGTATGGGCTGGCCCGCTTTTGAGTGCTTGTGTGAATGGAGTATAACTGTATAGCCAAATCAAAGTGACTATTACAATACACTGAACACACAACTCTAGTGGAAGTTCAAAATTGAGCGCCTTTGTTCTGTGCAGGGATGGATCACTGTATAGTATACAGTTGACATCACCACTAGCTACGGCTGCGTCGGTGGAATTAACAGTCGAGACCGTGTTTGCAGATCTCTTGGAGGCACATCCATCGCAAATCACTCAATCAGAGAAACAACTCGTTCGTTATCGTGGCAGCCACTACATCTACTCACCATACAAGATAAAATCACAGTCAACGACAGTGAAGCTCGCATCATCCTCGGTGATACAATACAGTAAGCAGCTGCAGCCGGTGAAGCAGAGCGACAGTACGATTGATTACGGTCCGTATGATGACATTGACGCGTTTACGAAGGACGACAAGTTGGTTGTTCATTACGAGCATAATGGACCGTTTTTGACTGTCATAAGGATGGAAAGGGTGATCGAGGTGTCGCACTGGGGTAACATAGCTGTTGAAGAAACATATCACATGAGACATACTGGAGCCATTCTGAAAGGTATTCATGTGTTTACTGGTATGTCTGTGTATTGGCCGGTTGTTGCAAATGTTGGCCTTTTACTTTGATTTCTGTTTGCTGTTGTATGTGTATTTGGCTTGTTCTGTTATTTATTACTCGCTTTGTAGTGCTAACAATGTATCTGATGTGTCTAGCCTGGTTCACAATATTGACGCCGACGTTGACATCGACGTTGACACTAGAAATGAATCCTATTCCAGCGTCGACGTCGGCGTCAACATCAAAGGATGCCGCCGACGTCGAGGCGGTTTCTTTGAAGTTTGACGCTCAATTGAGCGTCGGCGTCATATTGTGAACCAGGCTTCTGTCTGCCTGTCTGTCTGTCTGTCTGTCTGTCTGTCTGCATGCCTGTCTGTTTTTTGTCTGTGTATCTGTTTTCTTCTACTTGTGTGTGTGTGTGTGTGTGTGTGTGTGTGTGTGTGTGTGCGCGCGCGTGTGTGTGTGTGTGTGTTTATTTGTTTGTTTTTCTGTTCATCAGTTTGTCTCTTTGAGGCTGTGCTTGTTTGTCTGTCTGTTTGTTGATCTGTTTGTCCACAAGTTTGGGTGTCTGTCAGAGTGTCTGCCTTTGTGTTTGTCTGTCTCTGTTGCTATCCATTCGTCTGTCTGCTTGCCAGCTTGCTTGTCTTTCTGTCTGTCTGTCTGTCTGTCGATCCATCCGTCTGTCTGTCTGTCTGTTGATCCATCAGTCCGTTCGTCTGTCTGTGTCTGTCTGTCTGTCTGTCTGTCTGTTTGTCTGTGTGTCTATCTGTCTGTCTGTCAATACATGTATTTAAAATTTCAACACTTACATTCTAAATGGTTCCAGCAAGGAAAAGGAAAACATGCTACAGCAATGTCCGGCGACCCTTACGGCCGCTTACTACGTAGGACGATTAATTAACTGTCTGTCTGTCTGTGTGTCTATCTGTCTGTCTGTCTGTCTGTCTATTTGTGTATCGGTTCATTTGTTTGTCTCTTCATTCATTGATTAACGCCCATTTGCTTTCTTACTTACTTAATTGTTCATCTCTATTTTCTCATTTTTGTGTTTCTATGTGAAATAAGTGATCTAACATTGTTATCATTCAGGGCCATTTTCACGGTACGACTACCAGAGGAACCCAACAGCCAGTGGCACTTCCTCCATCCGCAACTTCAAAACCTTACTCCCAGCCTCAGCCACCGACGTCTATTACCGAGACGAAATCGGCAACATCTCAACAAGCCACATGCTACCAAAGGACGATGCCGTCGAGCTTGAAATCACACCACGATTCCCGTTGTTCGGTGGCTGGCAGACCGAATACTACATGGGATACAACGTTCCCAGCTATGAGTATCTCTACTATTCTGGTAGTCACTATAAACTCAAGATGCGTGTTGTTGATCATATCTACGACGATCAGCGTGTTCAAGACTTTTTGTTGCAAATTATATTGCCCGAACGAGCGTCGAATATCAAGTTCTCTGCGCCGTTTTCGCTCAGCGACGAACAGCACTCATTGCATTTTACGTACTTGGACATCGTGGGGAGGCCGGTTGTTACTGTTAGAGGCAAGAACTTGGTTGAACAGCATATACAAGAGTTTGAGGTAGATGAGTGTGATGAGTTGTGGTGTTGGTATGTTTGTGTGCTGAAGATGTCATAAGCAAAAATTAATTATAAAAAATTATTGAAATCAAATATGAAAATTAAGTAAAATTATAAAAACTGTTTATAAATCAATTATTATAAAAATCAGTTACAAAATCAATTTTAAAAATTAACTGATAGTTTCAATTGTGATGAAACCGTGTGGTTTGTGAGGTGGTTACCCTTATTGTGGTGTAACGTGAAATGGTTGTATAGAGAGTATATTGGAGTTTTGTGTGGGTAGTTAGCATTTGTGATGCAAACTTATAATTGGTTGGGTTTGAGTTTGACTGATGTTAATGTGTTGTTGTTTAGTTGGATTACGACTTCCACGGGATCTTCTTACTTCAGGAGCCGCTCTTGGTTGTGCTTGCATTCTACCTGCTGTTTACATTTGTCATTGCGGTCGCTCGTATGGATTTCTCCATCACAATGGTACGTCCCAAGGCTTCTAAAATCATAAACTGTATGCAGAGTAATTAGTAGACAGAAATGTATGCATGAGGTGAAGAAGAATTGCGTTATGTGTTTTGTAATGATTGATTGTGCACGCAGAATGCTGCCACTGAGGCTTGTCTGAAGGCTGCTAGTCGTGTGGAACATGTGCAGTCACTTGTTGATCAAGTGTTGGCGACTTATGGGGATTATAGTGAAGCACTTGATAATTTGAAGACGAGTAGGGACACCAAGAAGTTTCAGAACACGAAGAAGCAGTTGGATAGTCGATTGAAGACGGTTGCTGGTGAGCTGCCCGATGTAGAGAAAGAGCTACGACTGCTAGATGCGGATGCTGCTGATAAGGTGTGGTATAGGGTTTATGGTTTTTGTTTGGACGAGTTTGTTGTGTGTAGACATGTGCATGGATAAATGGACTGGGACACATGCACATGCACGTGCACGCGTGCGCTCGCGCACACACACACACACACACACACACACACACACACACACACATGGACACGTGCACACACACACTTACACACACACACACACACACACACACACACAGAGATGGACAGACAGACAGATGGACAAATGGATGGACTGACACATAGACAGACAGACACATGGACAGGTATACATGCACACAGTCGTTCACACACATGCACTTGCATACACACTCATCTACTGCACCACACTGTCACACTTTGGGAATCACAGAATTGTCTTTTAGGTCCACAAGCTAGGAGACAAGTTCAGGGATTACGTAGGTACTTTGAAGGATGTCACTCAGTTAACTGAACAGTTGGTGAACGACAAGATAAAGAAAGAAGTTTTCTTCGAGCGTGAAAAATCTGTGAAACAGAAGCAAGAATCGATTGTCAATGAAATCCAAGCTCTTCAGAGGGGACTATGAGTAAATGGTACTAGGTGCCATGTAGCTGTTTGGCTTGATTGGATTTGGATAGTGAAATTCAGTCAGAATTTGATGCTGATTGACTGAATGTCACGACTGTCTCACAGATAAGAAAGTAGTGTTTTAGCTGTGTTGTAAGCGACTCTGGTTTCTCCAGGTGCGTTCACACTGACGTCCAGCCTGATCTTATTGTACAGGGCAAACTCTTTTCTACAAACTATTACCTTCTATAAGGCAAAATCTTTGAGGCAGACTTCTTCCCTATGAGGTGAAAGATCTGACTGGAAAACGACGTACACTGAAGCAGCCTTGAGTTGAGGGCACTTGAAGATTATGATGAAAGTAAGGCACACAGCAAAGCCCCTTGGGTTGTAAGGCAGAGTGGAATATAAGGCAAAAATTTTTGGCCGGACATTGTGCTCTATAGCAAAAGAGGTTGACCTGACATTTTAAATTTTGGGCATTCATTTTTATTTGATTTCACGATCCTTGTAATTATCAACATCAACATTCAGTTCCATTTCTTTATTTGTTGCATCATACTGTATAAGATGAAATATTGGCGGGGAATTTATTTTGGCGGATTGACGGATTTTTTAGAGATCGCCAATATAAAATCCGCCATCAATTTGGCCACTGGGATATATTGACATCGTCATTCGCGTGAATCAACCATCAGGTGATGTGGCACGAATCAGGTTACAAGATGGTAACCACTGCTTGCCCTCTGTTGTGCGTACCCTGTCAAACAGGGAGGTTAAACATGAGAATGAGGCTATTGATAAAGTATAGGTGAAGTCGTGTGGGTTAGATTCTGTAATTGCAAACTCCTCTATGAAGCAGCCACTTATGTAGGATGAGGAATATCGAACATAAATATTGTACATATTTATCCAACAACGATGTCCAACCGCCAAATAGAATCCACCAATGTTTCATCTTATACGGTATTCACTGTACTGTGTGTATTTGCTATCAAAATCAAGACATAAAATTGGCTTGTTTGCTGTTGTTCTATTGCATTCGTTGTTGATCATGACAACTACATGTGGTTGTCGTGCTTGTTACAATTCATTGTGACTAATATTTTATTAAATTTTAGCTAAACAAGGCCTGTAAAGTAATGACATGAAGTGATCAGGAGATGAGCAAGCAAATCGAGAGCATGTTGTTCAACAAACAATTTAGACTCGACCCAGTCTCTCTCCGCCGTCGTCATTCCCCGGATAGTCAATCCTCTCTAGACTAGAAACTGGGTCGAGTCTACAAACAACTTAGTTAGGGGCAAGTTGCCCTCCCACTGTTTATTCTATTCAACTGCAGCTGGTGCAATAAACTGCAGTGCAATAAACGGTGGTTAAGGCATCAAAGATATTCCTCTAAGCGTGATTTCACACTCATGCATCTGGAGATTGTCAACTCTAACTTTTGCTTGCTGCTTTGGGCAGTTGTCTGGACTTTTTGTCACTCACTGATTCCTTACTATCCATGCAAACTGTTATGCCTTCAACGATCATGTAGGTATGTTCGATCAAAGCAAAATTGTGGTCAGTCATGAACACCAGTTGGTCAGTCAATGATTGATTACCAACTGTTGTATTCCACTCTGTAAGCAGTGTTCCAGCTAAGTTCTTTGAGCAAGACGCAATGCCCTGCCTCACCTTTCTTGCGTTCTCCACGAATGTTAGGGATCCTCCAGTGCCCAAATATATTTTTACACATCTTCGCAACAAGAGTCCATACAAGTATATCTTAGTATATACATATTGTTTACCATTCAAATGACATTATACTGATATGTTCTATTGAAAGGTGGCATTGTCGGCTTTGCAGCTGCAGGCATTTTAGTTGTGGGCTTAGCAGTCTTGGGAGCTTCAGTTGTAGAGTGAGCAGTAGTGGTCATTGCAGTTGTGGCATTGGATTCCTCAGTTGTTGCCTTGGGTGTCTCATAATCAGTTGTGGCTTTGGGTTTCAGTTGTGGCCTCGGGTGTCTCAGTTGTGGCCTTGGGTTTATCTATCTACATTAAACGTACTAAGACATCAGAGAAGGTTCCAGTCCACTTTCAACTACAAATATGGCTTTAGTGAGGAATGGAAGACTGGAAGACCTTGGCTGCTCACGAGCACAAATGAAGACGAACACAGACACATAACAGTTACTGTGAATTGTGAGTTTGATGCTGATGCTAACTTTGAATTATACAATACTGTATAAACTCGATTTCATATAAGCTGGCAAAAACAGTTTGCATGACTTTTAGACAAAGTGTCCTCATTGGTAAACCCTTCCTGACCAATTCAAATCCTGGATGGAACAGAACTGGTTCTAAGGACTTAATAAGTGTCGTTGATGTAGGCGAGTACATTGAAACTTTGCTGAGTATAAAGCTACTTGATCGTCAGTGTGTGTGAACACATCATTGGATAGATGCCTATTGTTTTAACCATTTTCTCAGTTAGGCATGCCTTTCTATTATGTTGGCATGTTATACATGTAATATTGTATGTAATGGGTGATGCAATGGTAGAGTGTAGTGTCAACATTCGGTATCTATTTTGTCAAGCTTCAAAAGCAATAGACATAGAACAAAATGTACAGATTATTCCATGCATTTGAAGTCTTTTTCCTGAACAGTAACCAGTATGTAATTAATTTGTTACCCGGCTGTGACATATATAGAGGTCACGTGCACACAACAACAAAGTTGGTCTAGTAATGCAAACAGATTACTAAGGTGTCCATAAATTATATATATATATATATATATATATATATATATATATAAAAGTTGTAATCGTGAATATCTTCGATAGTGTAGGGATTGGAGTATAGTAGACGTAGCGTGCACACGTCCATATTTGGTAATCGACAACCTCGTTGGCTCGTCTCGCTCGCCATTGAAATCAATATAAGCGACAATGGCGCGCGGTAGCGCATCCAGTCTGTTCAGCGTCAGTGACAACGAAGAGTCATCCGCCGTCTTATCACTTATGCGACCATCATCATTCACTCGCACAACGACTCCGACGGCTCGACAGGCAAGACATGCAAGCGCACGCCTCGTAGCAGAGACAAAACGCTCGATTAATCAACAGATTTTTGTGTTCTAGATTGATGCGCACGACACGAGCGAGGAGAGTTTGAGAACAGGCCTCAATATGCGGTAGGAATCGTTTTTTGTCGGACCACGCCTACGCATATTTGATATTAATTTGTTAAGACCAAGTCTTAGTCCTAGAGTGTACACAAGTTGTCAGTGTGTGCCACAGATGCAACTGGACGCGTGTTTGAGTGTAGGAGTAGTGGGTGGTACTGAATGCTTTGCCTGTTATGCTGCATGGTCGTTGTATGTCTCATGCTGTCTGTATGTCTCCAGAGTTCTCTCCGGGATTTCAGAATACTGTAAATCAATAAATTTTGTATGCCATTTAATTTCTTTAATTTCTTGATTGCAAATAATTCACTAAGAATTTATTATTATTAATTTATTGTCGTGCTCAACCAGATCAGTCTGGTTTGTAAAGTCTATTGCAAGTACCGGAAGCAAAGCCTGCTTCAGAAGTACTTAGACCATCACGGCTGTCTAGAAAGAAGACATGACTTTACGAAGGATCCGAGTAGATCCCAGAAGCACTGTTTTCTGTAAGTGCTGCAGGTTGTGATGACCTGGAATAATGTCCAGCCACCGTGCAATACCTGCGTGCACTGTGCCCAAAGCTCCCAAGACCACCGGAACCACCAGTGTTCGACAATGCCACATGCGGCTTATCTCCACTCGCAAGTCGCTGTACTTCGCCAACTTCTCAGCATGTTTCTTGCCAATGTTGTCATCAGCAAGACAGCTGATATCAATAAGAAGACAACTGTTTGTCTTCCTATTTCTGAGACAGATGTCTGGATGATTGGCTTTGATCTTCCTGGCAGTGGGGATGGTGGTATCCCACATCATAGTAATGTCATCCGTCTCCACAAGCCTATCAGGATGATGCCGGTACCATCTGCTCTCCACTGGAAGCCCAAAATGGCGACAAACATCCCAGTGAATGATGGATGCCACCTGATTGTGTCGATCAGTGTAGTCCGTCGGTGCCAAAGCACCACAGTCTGCCACAATGTGGTCGACAGTCTCCAGGCCTACACTGCACATGCGGCAAGTAGGACTGACATCACGATGTAGAATCTTGCGCTCATGGTACCGAGTCCAAAGAGCTTGGTCTTGAGCAGCAACAACCAGTCCCTCAGTTGCAGCAGGAAGATTTGCTGCCTTTAGCCATCTGTAGGTCTCTTTCATGTCCACAGGCGGTTGCTCAGTGAGACGGCAATACTGCCCGTGTAGTCTCGCGTAGCCAGACCCCTTTCGCCTACGCGAGACTACTGCCCGTGCATAGGCTTCCCGCTCCAGGACCGCACACGAAGAGAACTACAACACGTACGGTAATGTCTTGCATCTGTTTCAGGCACTTGCTTGAGTCACCTTCAACCGAGATGGATGCATTCCTGTGTAACTTCTGCGACTTATTGTCCATATTAGTAATTTTTATTATTAAGAATTTATTATTATTAATTTATTATTATTAATTTATTATTAATTTATTATTATTAATTTATTATTAATTTATTATTATTAATTTATTATTATTAATTTATTATTATTAATTTATTATTATTAATTTATTATTATTAAGAATTTATTAAAGCCCAAATATTCATGCACGTTTTCTAGTGGCAAACAGATCTATGCAGATGCATATATACAATAGTCTGAATGATTGTTGTCATTGTTTGGGTTGGGCAGAAATGGCTTTCACGGCTCAGTGTAGTATCCTGTCAACGAATTGGCTTGGAATCAGAGACATTGAGATACGTCGGCCGACCTTCCGGGATGTTGGTTGAGCCTCGTTGTCACTAACTTCCACGCACTTGTTCAAGAGGCACGAGGGAAATTTGCGAACATTTAGTTTGTACGAAATAGAATTTGCGGCAGTTTGCAAACGTTTCTAGTTACAAATATTTATTGGTTTACAGTGGCAAGGCAGGATGGTAGTTGCAAGACATGTCCCTTTCTTACCATGTACACCTGTATAGACTGCATCTGTATGTGCCCTTGGGTACCCAGACCTTCACAATAGGATTGAGCAAATACGAACAAAATACTGCCCTTGAACAAAATAGGGGCTGTACACTTGGTCACGTGACTTTGTTTGCTCAGCGTGTTACCTTCACTTGTATTGTTCTCATAGAGCAGAAGGTTTGTGTGCTTGTTTGGCGTTTGTTGAAGGACAGCATGGTGATGTGTTTATTGTATTTTGTTGACTAGATGCCGCAATCTCAATCTGTCCTGCTGTTTGTCTAGCTCAGTTTTTACAGTTGATATTAATAAATAAATGTATAATATATAAATTAATATATAATAAATAAATATATATAATATAAATATAGTAAATATATACTAGTAAATGAAGCTGTGTTTACACCGTCGCTTCAGAGCTACGAGCGTATATATTTGTGTATATGTGCATGTAGTTGTGTGTGTGTGTGTGTGTGTGTGTGTGTGTGTGTGTGTGTGTGTGTGTGTGTGTGTGTGTGTGTGTATTTATTGTAAATATTAATGCAAAGTTTATTAAATTTTTGTTTATCTATTGTCATTATCATTAATTAATCATTAGCTTAATTGTTGCTAGAATGTAAACAGTACTTTGAAAACACATGGGTTTATCAATGTGATTAAAGATAATTAACTAAATACCATCAATGTCCCACACTACTTTGAATTCACACAGCTACGCAACTCTTGCACGGAGTGGGTTTGTTACATCTTTGTTATGTCTCAATTCTGCATATATATAGCGCTCTTGCATCACTGGAAGTTAATAAATTAATTAACTATTGAGATGGACATCATTATCATACTTTTATTGAATCGTCGCCATCTTTCGTTCCGCTAATTCATTGTAGGTAGAGATCGATGTACGTTTCCTAGCTGCATAGAAAATACTGTGAAGCGACATGCATGTACATCTAGCGACCGGATCCAGAAGAAAGCAGCGTACACAACGTTTCCCACGATTCTTTCTTGCAAGACGACGTCGATCATTCATCATCAGTCCTACTTAGAACATATTGCTCTCTCGATCGCAGATGACATGCTGGTGGTGCGCATGCAACGGTGCTTAGAGCTAGATGCATGGTCCCTTGGGACCTTCGCTTGGCGTCTTGAAGAACGATAAATTTGTTTGTTTTGCGATTCTTTTGTAAAAAGTAATAAACGCATACAACTATTACCTGAACTTTACTCTGCGCTTCTTAGTTTGACGACAGTTTGACCGTAAAATGGAGGTTTACGACATCTCGGCTTTTCTGTCATAATGCGCGGGATTGTTACGTCACCCA
>NC_085104.1:2695596-2708096 GCF_963422355.1 Corticium candelabrum
TTGTTGATGTGCCAAAAGACTGCTGATTGGCTCAACAAATTCCCGAGAGTGATTCACGCTGACAAGCTAGTATTACGTCACCTACATTTCGAGTCCCAAAACGATTGCTGATTGGCTCGACAAACTCCCCGAGCGTGACACACGCTTACAAACAAACATAGATAGATAGATAGATAGCGACATACTGACAGACAGACCGGAAGTCAATTCAACCCGTTTAGAGTGAGCTTCTCGCGAAGCAGTCCACCACTCATTGTGGTGTACTTCTTTTACGCTCGTAGCTTAAATATAATAAAATATTCAGTTTGTTACAAGGGTTGACTCTACTCTACTACTAATCGTAACTGGTTCGTCTCTATTATAGATTTTTATATTTAATTATTTATAATTTATCATTCATTTTATAAATAATTAATTGAGCAACAAACGACAGCAAAATCTTGCTGTTACATTTGCATATTTTGTAATTAATTGATATTAATTTATAATGTTGCTCTAGCTGTGGCTTTATTTGAGGAGGCCTTTATTTGAGGATGGCCTCTAATAGAAGAAATATGGTATTTTAGTGTTTGATTTATTGGATTGTGTTTGTCACTGTAGGACTACTCCTCGACCGTCAGCAACATCTCGGCTTTTGTTTGGACCGCAGACAACAGGAATGCCTAGTCCTGCATTACAGCGAGAGGCATGAGATGTTGCTTATTGAAAGTGATTGGAACGAAGTGATAACAGTGATTGGTTTTTAGGAGGCAGTTGCAGGTGTGATGAGACGTCGAAGCAGCATGAACCGATGTATGATGAGTCTGATTAGTGTGTGTGTGTGTGTGTGTGTGTGTGTGTGTGTGTGTGTGTGTGTGTGTGTGTGTGTGTGTGTCTGTGTCTGTGTCTGCGTCTATGTCTGTGTGTCTATGTCTGTGCATGCGTGTGTGTGTGCATGTGTTCTACCATTTGATTGTCTGCCGGCTTGCTACATTCATTTCATGCTTTTCTACAGCATTAAGGGCTTTGGAGGAAGCGATTCTTACCCCACAAACTCATACACTACGGACACCATCATTTCTAGGAGGTACGTGTGCACACATTGCTACATGTTATGATGTCATGTATAAAGTGATTACAACTGAAGGAAGCACTGCTCGTACTTCTGCGGCTGCACAATCGACTCCATATGACACATCTTCATCCATTCCAGTTTGTGCTAATGATTGGTTTGTGTGGCAGTTTTGTCAAAGTTGTTGTGTGTTGTTTAGAGACACCAGCTGTCCTTCAGTCAGTTGGGATCGTTTGGTGGGGATGTGTCATTGGATGGCGCAGCAGAGGACGATGATGCTACAAAATTTGAGACTGAAGTATGTTTTGCACACACACACACACACACACACACACACACACACACACACACACACACACACACACACACACACACACACACACACACACACACACACACACACACACACACACGCACACACACACACACAAACAAACAAACAAACAAACAATCAAACACACAGACACTGACACACAAACAAACAAAAACACAAACAAACAAACACAAACAAACAAAAACACAGACAAACACACACAGAAATACACACACGCACACACAAAAAAATGGTCTAATGTTAAGCCCTCCACGTCTTTCGACGTCGACCTTGAGGTCAGTTGCAGAGATAGCTCCCCCTGCCTCTAGAGACAGGGCCTCCATGCGCTACGTGGAGTCTTGGGGCCAGTGCTACAATCCACCTGGAGCTTGGCCAAAGTCATCCAGGGGTACTGACAATGGCACAGCTCTGGGACTGGACATCAAGGTCCACACGTACCCGTCTGCTGCATGATGTTGCTGCCAAGCCAGCGGTCATGTCCACCCCAGTCAATAACCAGGTACTCATTTATACTCCTGAGTCGAGAGAAGCAAGTGTGGGTGTGTTTCTTGCTCAAGGAAACTGCGACAGTGTTGCCTCCACCAGGATCGAACCTTCAACCCTCATTACGGAATACAAGATCCCGGATGTCATCACCAACGCTCTACCATCTGCTCCACCACGCCCCACACACGCACCACACACACACACACACACACTCTCTCTCTCTCTCTCTCACACACACACACACACACACTCTCTCTCTCTCTCTCTCTCACACACACACACACACACACACACACACACACACGGTGGAGTGAGTGGACACGACCAAACTCATTTATGGCTTTGCTTGTGTCTCCAAACACCAATGCGTGCCGTGAAGGAGCATCCACAAACATAGCATGTCAATTTCCCACTCTTAGAGATCGTCTTTCGTTCCTACCTTTTTGTTGGAGTGTTTTCAAATGCTGATCTTCAAAATGATCTAAAAAAATTTTCAATAAGATCTCCACAGAAATCTGTCTGACGCATAGCTTTCCCGGTTGGATATATCAGTATTACAAGATTTCAAATTGGATTTCAATGTGTCTTTAAAGCGCAATTTCTGACCACCTGCTGTTCTAGAACCTTCCTTCAGCTGACCATAAAACACTGCCCTTGGGATTCTATCATCCTTCATTCGAACAAAGGGGCTACACCATCGAAGTTGAGCTTGTAGTAGTAGAGCCTCAATTCCAGGCATGTTGCATTCCTTCAGAACCTTGGTATTGGGTATCATGTCTTGCCATTTTATATTTACAACTTTGCGAAGACATTGCATGTGGAATTGGTCAAGCTGTTTAATTAATGTGTCTTCTATATGATGTCCAAGTCTCACAACCATAAAGTAAAGTGGTGATCACAACAGCTTTGTAAACTTTGACCTTAGTGGCTGTGATTATGCCATGTTCATTCCAAAGGTGTCTAGTCGGGTTGCCAAAGGCAGCACCAGCTCTACTCAGACGCACTGAAATATCATCATCGACAACAATGTTTTGAGACAGAGTTCTTCCTAAATAAGAAACTTGTCAACCGATGTCAAAGGAGTGTCATACACTTTTACAACAGGAGGTGTGTAAGAAGACCCAGGTTTTGGTTGGTACAAGACTTCTGACTTCTTGAGACTTACAGTGAGCCCAAAACATTGTGCAGTGTTTGAAAAACAATCCATGATGAATTAAATATCCCTAATGGTGTGTGTGACAAGGGCACAATCATCTGCAAAGAGGTCACGTATGAGAATGTCACTGACTTTAGTTCTTGCATTGAAGTGACGAAGATTTAAAATGTTCCCATTAGAGCACATTTGAAGGTAAACACCTTTATCGTAATTCTTGAAGGCAACGTGTAACATGACAGAAAAGATGTTAAATAACAAAGGTACAAGAACGCATCCTTGTTTAATTAATGCCATTTGTGACTGCAAAAGACTTGGAAGAAGCTCCACTGTCAATGACGCTAGCTGACATAATGTCGTGAAATGATGTTATGATATTGACTAGATTGCACGGACAGCCTATTTTACTGAGTAGTCTCCATAAGAGATTTCTGTTGACAGAACCAAATGCTTTTGTCAAATCTACAAAAACTATGTAGAGGTCTCTATGATGTTCACGACAATTTTCTTGAAGTTGTGTAGCAGTAAAGATCATGTCGGTAGTTCCCAACTTGAACGAAAACCACAATGAGTCTCTGGCAATATATTGTCAGAGACATGTTTGGTTAATCTATTCAAAATATTGCAAGCCATGATGTTCTCAGCAGTAGATAGAAGTGAAATGCCACGATAATTGTCACAAATTGAGCGGTCTCCCTTACGTTTGTATACATGGATTATGGTAGCATCTTTGAAATCTTTGGGAACCGCTTCATGTCGCCAACTAAGACTGTAGAGTTGAGTTAGTTTTTCTACCAAAATTCTACCACCATGTTTACATATTCCAGCTGGAAGGCCATCCAACTCACTTGCCTTACCAGATGACATTTGCTGAATTGCATCAGAAACCTCATCTATATGGGAGACGTTGCTAAATGATTTTCACATGACAGCTGTGGAATGTCATCTAAAACCGGATCATCAACGACAGAAGGACGATTTAGTGCTAGATTGAAGTGATCAGCCCAACGCTGAAGGATGTCTTCGTGTTTAGTAAGCAGAGTTGAGCCATCATGAGAGAATTGTACTCCTAGACTGTGGACCAAGAACTGATTTTGAACCAGAGTAAAATCACTTCATGTCATTTTCGTTGGCTGCTGCTTGTAGATCTTCTGCTTTCTTCATCCACCAGTTTTCTTTCAGTGAACGTAATTTAGCTTGCACACTCTGATGCAAGCTGGTATAAGCTATTTTCTTAGCAGTCATAGATTTATCCCTGATCCACCCAAGGTGTGCTTCCCTCATGCTGTTCAGGAGAGGCTGAATTGTAGGTTCATTCATGTCAAACCAATCTCGATGTTTGCTTTTAGTGTGACCTAAAACGTTAGCTGCACATTGAAAGGTCTTTGTTTTCAAATCCGTCTAAAAGCAGTCAATGTCAGATGATTCTGTCATACCAGCCAACGAATAGTCTATTTGATCTTGCAACTGACATCTAATGTCTTCGACGAACAGTCGTTTAACACACAACTTTTTAGTAGCCATCAAGCGTTGCCGATGTTGCTTGGGCTTGATGACAAGAGATGTGATACACCTCACAAGTCGATGATCTGACCAACTACTAGAACCTTTCATGACTCGAGTTTGTCTGACATCACACAGATTACGTTGTCGCACAATGACGTAGTCCAGAAGATGCCAATGATGTGAACATGGATGCATCTATGTTGTCTTGTATTTGTTGGATTGTTGAAAGATGGTGTTTGTTATAACTAGATTGTACTGACTACAAGTACTGAGAAGCAGTGTCCCATTGGCATTTTTCCTTTCTACACCATGAGGACCAATTACTTTACACCATGATGTATAGTTCTGACCAACGTGAGCATTAAAATCTCCAAGAAGGAAAAGTTTATCTCTTCTTGGCACTGAGTCAATAACATTTGTCAATTCTTCATAAATCTCTTCCTTAAAGGCATCTGAAGCTGGTAGAGTCGGTGCATATGCACTAATGAGAGTGGCAGATTGCCCATAAGGAAGGTTTAGACGTAGTAACATTAGACGAGAATTGATACCCTTAGGTAGGAACTCAAGTTTACGTACAATGCTGGATTTTATTGCAAAACCAACACCTGCTTGTTGAGGTTCACCAATGGGGACACCTGATGAAAAGAAAGTGTAGCCAGCACCAACTTCTTCAAAACTTTGTTGACCAGAAAGATGGGTCTCACTCTGCTGCAATATCAATATTACACCGTTTTAGTTCTCTAGTGATAACTGCAGATCGACGCTTAGATTGACATTATTTTTGTTATTTCGTAATGTTCTTACATTCCATGTTGCAATTGTTGACTTCAATCGTTCATTTTTTCTTTTTTTTCCAACCCCAAAATTGAATGCCCGCTGACTGCGGTAAGGTTTGTACGGAGTAAGCTTTCTTTAGTATGGGGTTTATCGTATGGGGTTTATTGATGGGGTTTATTGTATGGCGTTTATTGTATGGGGTTTATTCCCAGGAGCAGCATCATCTGTTATTGATCGCGTCCACGGGTTGTGGATTGTGGAACAACCCTTAGATTTAAGGGTTAGCTGTGAAATGAGCAGGCCTTGCCTGACGAATAAACAGTCGTGGACAATCTGGTGGCATTGTTATCAAAGAGTGATGGGATAATAGGTGGCACTTATCTCTATAAAATGTCACAGATTCTCTGTGATGACACTGGGCATGGCGAGTGCAGCCGCCATAAATCGGCTGTTGCTACAAAGTCTGACTTGGTTCATAGCAATTCAGCACAGTATCTGTAAGCAGCTGTGGTCACTTTGGCTCTAAAGAGCAGTTTACTAATTTGGGGTTTAGTTTTCTGGTCAGCTTACTGCGTCCACACAAGTTGTTTGGCATGTTGTAGTCTTACACCTGTCAACATATAGCACGTACTGGAGGAGAGAGTGGAATCAGCTCTGCACACGCTCATTTCACTATAATCCATTCTATTGTGCAGGTTCTTTTATGGTGACTTGTTTTGTCTGTGTCTTTATCTACTGTAAATCAACAAATTTCGTAAGCATCTAACTTTCATAAAATTTGTAAGCGATCTTAGATTTACTAAAGTTAAATGCTTACTAATTTTTGTCCGCGCTCTAGGTTTTTAGCGACACTTCACATAGTGTAATAATCATCACTTGTCACGCGTGCCAGACAAACTGACACCTAGAGCTGGTGAGACAGGCCACATGCCTAGGCAACAGCAGAGATTAACGCTGGTGCTGTGGTTTTGACATGTTTGCACGCACGTGGACATCTGGTGAGATACTGCTTGGACGTGTACACATGCCTAGGCATCTAGCAGATACTTACCCGTGGTGCTGTGGTTTTGATAGGGGGGGGGGGGGAGTTGTAGAATGGCAATGCAAGCCTTTAGCTACGACCCTGCACGGTGGCGGCTCAGGTGTGATGGCCTTTCTGTTGTTGAATTGGAGTAACAGCACAGTTCGTGTCCTACCTAAGTGTCAGAGCAGCTCTATTCAGGGATAGCACGGCTTTCTCCAATAGGAGAAGGTGAGAGAAAGGATCCCTAAAGAAAGCTTACACACACACACACACACACACACACACACACACACACACACACACACACACACACACACACACACACACACACACACACACACTATTATCTCTGATCTTGTAGTTACCATCAGCTGTTGAAGAAACGAGGCAACAGTTCAACACAATCGCGTTTGCACCCGAAGAGCATCCAGCCTCTACAGGTTGCATCATCTTGTTCCTCTTTGTCCTCTTTTGCAAACGACTGACATGTTGCCATTTCATCACAGCTATCCGTTTGCTGTTTGACGAATTTCATCTCTGCCTGAAGTCTTATCCTTTAACTGCAGAAGTTCTAGATCTAGTTCACTCATATGAAGAAGTATGGGGACAGTCGACCAGCTGTTGTTGTAATTGTTTAGATATTGACTTGTTTTTGTTTGTTTGACTTAAGGCGTGTCAGAAGGCATGGCAGTCTCTCGACAAGTCTAGTCTTAAATCACGCAAACAATCATTCGTTCATGCTCCAAAACAGTACGTGTATATTGCATGCTATCCAGTGTGTGTGTGTGTGTGTGTGTGTGTGTGTGTGTGTGTGTGTGTGTGTGTGTGTGTGTGTGTGTGTGTCTGTGTCTGTGTCTGTGTCTGTGTCTGTGTGTCTGTGTGTGTGTTTATTTGTTTGTTTGTTTGTTTTGTGTGTGCATGTGTGCATGTGTATATGCAAGTTATGGAGACGTTTTTGTGCAGCACATTTACATTATTTCTACTTAATTAAATTTTTGTAGATTGCACGGTTTATAATTCTAGAAACGATGTCTACAGACCTTCGTAAGTACTACAATTGAGTGAGATATTGTGATATGGCAGTGCAAAAATCGTAAATGTTTAAAAAAGAGCCCACCTGGGTAACATCCCTGAGGCAGTTACTCGATAATATTGTGCTTGTTGAAATCATTAATCACAAGTATGTCTGAGTAAGTGTCTATCTAAACAAGTGCGTATTAGGGTATCTTGAAAAAGGTGTGCGTAGTAGACTACATATAGTTTTAATAATGTATTGGCCTTTAGAGTGCAAACTGGTGCATGAACAGCTTGAGTGCGATCTTTGATGTGAGTGTGTCAACATGCATTGTCAGTTTACAGTGCTGCATCTTTGGTGTCTGAGCGAAGATAACCATACAATAATTGCTACTGCTTGAATGACGGTTTCTGGACAGTCATTGAGACGTGGCTAGATTTCCCCCAAAATCATCTCTTGGGCTCTTTTGGATATTTACGGTATGGTGGAAGATTTGAATGCATGCGAGCCGAAATAGGACTTATTATGTGTGCTAATTGGTTTGACTGATAATGCGTGAGTTTATTATTTTATTATTTTATTAATTTACTATTTTATTATTTTATTATTTTATTATTTTATTACATTATTAATTTATTGATTTTATTTATTTTATTTATTTTATTTATTTTATTTATTTTATACATTATCATTTTATTATTTTACTAGATAAATGACCCGTCTTTCGTACGGGCAGAGTACTGTAGCGTTATGATGGAAGACTCAGTTTGAGCGTGTGTAGACACGTCATGCGCATTTTTTGGTAGAAATCGACACACTCCCTGTGTGGATTCAGTTCAAATGACTGGTGTAGGCGTCTGTTTGAATAAACTGGAATGTGCTAATTAGCTAATATCCCGTTGAAGACAAATGAAAGCTTAACCGAGTGTCCCATTTCGAGAAATTTGCAGTGACTTTTTCGTTTAATTAAAGATACATATCCGGGCAACAGAAACTTGAAAGTCACATGCAGTTTCTTACTCACCCATAGGACACATGCAGTAGCTTGACATGCAGGCATGCATGATTTAGCGCATTGTTTGCTCTCCGTTTTCGATGTTTTCACAATCCCAGTGTAGCGCTCGGTGCAGGAAACGTGTAGGTTGGATTCAGTGCAAATGCAGTCACACGTCTCTTCAGTGAGTCTTCTCGGAGCCATTTCAACAGTCTCATTGGATGTTATCACTTCGAAGACGTTGCTGCCGTTGCAGGAAACAGGCGTATCGAATGTGGCAGGTATTCGGCGAGCGTACTCGGAAAGACCGAAGGTACGCGTATTTCTATATACCCAGATATCCTAAACAAAAATATCTTGTCGTTTTTGACGTCGCCGGTAATAAACGACACGCTCCGTGCATACCGTCGAAGGTCAGCTTAATTTTGGTGGAGGTCCGATGAGCCGTTGCAGAGTAATTCGCTTGCGAGTGGATGCGAGTCCTCCTGCATGGGACACTTTAAATATACTCAGCACGTTTCCAATCTATACGCACTGACCATTACTAAAGTGGACCTCTACGTCTTTGCTCTGAACGTAGTTTGATGTTATTCAATGCGCGCGAGTAGAGGCGGGTCCTCCTTGGATATTAAATAATATACTCGGCACGTTTCCAACCTACCTACGCACTGAACAATATTTTTTTTTCGGAACTCTTATCTTTTTGCTCTGGATGTAGTTCTACAGCTTGCTTAGATAACGCAGTCTGATGGGACTGCTGGATAGCTATAGCATTGTGACGTAACAATGGTATGTGAACAAACAATGGATATTGAAAATGAGTATTGCGCTCTTAGTTACGAGAAAACAAAACTACCTTAAGAGATTGAGTTCAAGTAACGGAATTTCCTTCAAATTGAGTCTATCAGGGGCATTCAGTTTCCTTCTTGAACGATGAACAGCATTATGTCATTGTACGATGCACCCCCAAAAGGGGACCCGACTGAAAAAGCTGGAAGACGACACCACCCTGCCCATGTTCTTACCCATGTCGAGTTACACTCGTACTCCAAATTTTAGCCTCGTGGGTGATCCAGTCTAGCTGGGTATCGAACTTATACATATATACAAACACCGTCAATTTTATATAGTATATAGAAGATTTATTTTATTATTTTATTTATTTTATTATTTTATTATTTTATTACATTATCATTTATTATTTTATTATTTTATTATTTTATTATTTTATTACATTATTAATTTACTATTTTATTAATTTATTTATTTTATTATTTTATTATTATTTTATTTTATTGTTTTATTACATTCAGGTTCTTCCTTCTAACAAGTACGTATTTGTAGTCACTCTAATTTCAACTTTTTGTTACTGCAGATCGACGACGTATAACACGGGTGTGTTGTTGAGAGAGGAGAGGAATTCATGGAGACTGATCTATAGTCTTTACAAGTTGAATATCACATCAGTACATATGTCTATCTGTATATACCAATAATTGTTTGTAGAGACTTATTGTCGGTTTCGGGAGAAGACGAGATGATGGATTTCGATACTCCATCGGTAGTCGTTGCACAACGAGTGGTGACGTCTGGTCTTCACGGTTGTGTATATGTGTGTAGTGTTTTGCATACAGTGAGAAGAATATAGTGGAGAGTTTGTATAGAAGAGATCGTGCTGTTCGTCTGCAACAGGTGCATCTACATGTATCTGCTGACGTATGATTTTAACTTATCTGTTTGTTTCTGTGTAAGGTTGTGGTTGACTGGTTGGAGAAATGTGCCGAAGAGGACATGAGTAGCATCTTTATGGCCGAGTTTGCAGCCGATAGCGTTTGCTAGTAATCAATCACATAAGACCCCCAACCAGCATCTAATCACTTGTGTTGTGCAGCGAACGAACTCTACATGAACTGAATAGAATAGACAAGCCACATGGTCAGCAAGGATGCAGCACTCGCTTATTAGTCACAGAAATAGTATTTATTATATTGGTTGGAGAGAAAGTGCTGTCATTTGAGTGAACGGATTTTGTGTAGGACCCGGATGCACCACACAGACAAGGCAGACATTTGGTTGATGGAGACGAGGTGAGTTGATGCGAAATACAGAAATTGTGTTTTATATTTCATTCCCATTGTATAAGCATGTGGTGTGAGATACTTGTGCAAGTGTGTGTGTGTGTGTGTGTGTGTGTGTGTGTGTGTGTGTGTGTGCGTGTGTGTGTGTGTGTGTGTGTGTGTGTGCACGCACGTGTGTGTGCGCGCACGTGTGTGTGTGCTCATGTGTGTGCATGTGTGTGTGTGTACATGTGTGTGTGTGTGTGTGTGTGTGTGTGTGTGTGTGTGTGTGTGTGCACGTACGTGTGTGTGCGCGCACGTGTGTGCATGTGTGTGTGTTATGTATATCTCTTTGGTATTAATTAACGCTTTTACAACAGGAAGACGAAGCTGACTTGATACGAAACATATACTTCTTTATTAGAGCCGGACGTCTTGATGAAGTAAAACCGAATAGTGCCATACGTTTGAACAACATTGCATTGTGGTATTGTTATTTCATAGGCTCAGAAATTATGTAATCGAGCCGGTCAGCCATGGCGTGCAGCCGCTTTGGAAGGATGGAGACTGTGGCATGACCCAAACTATTACAGTAAGTACGTAGATGCCTTGAGTGGTCTGGCTTTTACTTTATTAGTTGAACACACACACACACACACACACACACACACACACACACACACACACACACACACACACACACACACACACACACACACACACACACACGTGCACACAACTACATGCACATACGCTTTTAGCTCTTAATATTAATTTTTGTGCACAAAATTGTCAAAATTATTTTCTTCTTTGTTTACTTGTGTGTGCTTCGTTTTGACGTAATTGAAAGTGATGCTGTTGTTGCAGAGGATTCAGCTGATCAACCACAGCCTGATGAAAGGAACAATGGCGATGAAATACTACCGGTAGAAGGAAATCCGTATCGTGACTTGTGGAAGTGCTGCTCTTGGGCTCTAGCAGAACAGGTTTGTTGCAGTGTTATTATGTTGACAGTTATGTCTGTTAGATGCGCACGGTTTGGCATGCATCAGTAAGACATAATTTATGAGTAAGCAGTGTTACGTAATGGTTCAGTGGGCACTAAAAATTTAGTTGTGTTTGTCTGTTCATTTGACGTCTCTTTGTCTGTCTATTTGTTTGTCTATTTGATGTCTGTGTATTTGTTTGTCTATTTGGTGTTTGTCTGTGTGTTTGTCCATTTGTCTTTATTGAAACACGTAATCTACTCACATCTCTAGCACTCAGAGTAAGAAGACTATGTACCGAGTTCAAGTTATACATGCCTGTTTGTCTGTCTGTCCACCAGAGTCCACCACACCATGTATCCCATTGGTTTTCGAGCACTTCGGCTTTTGGGGCCCTATGGCTGAAGAATATTTAAGATGCCCGTTCACGGCTCACTGCGCACGCGCAGGCACATCCACACAAACTTGAAAACGTGCCACGATTTCAAGTTATGTCCTAACGAAGCAGAACAAGGGAACGTCTTAGGGTGCACCACGTCTATGACATACAGTGTTTCTTCCTGGCATGGAGAGAAATGCAAATCACATTCTTGTCCGCCATGGCAGTTTCGCTTGTCATACTTGACATTTTGGGAAAGCTAACGACCAGTGTGTTAGGTTTTTTATCCACACATTTACCTTTTACCATCTTGAGATAGCTTGCTGTTGAACGACAAATCGCTTTCTCGATCGTTTTCTAGTTGCATGTGACTTGGAAATGGGTGAAGCACAGAGCATCACGTGATGGCATCTGAAACTTGGAGTGTGAAATAAGCCATGGAGAGGTGCCGGACGCCGTCAGCGCCACGCCGGCAATGCAGTTCGTGCATCTATCTTTACATGGTAGTTACAAGAGCTGACTAGAATTGAGGAATAGCCTATACCTGTAGCGACAGATGAAGTTCCGGTAGCGGTGTTTCTTCTACGGAAATTCAACAACTGCAAGTCAGATGTATGCGTTGGTACACTGCTAAGCTAGTCTACAACTTCATACATGGTAGATGTCTGTCCAGATGCCATCGCACTAGTGCGCTCTGTGCTCCATCTATTTTTAGGTCACGTGCAACAAGGAAAAGAT
>NC_085104.1:2715596-2740596 GCF_963422355.1 Corticium candelabrum
GAGATCTCATGAACAAAGACGAGACGTTTGCCGTGTTTGCGTGATATCTTGGTGGATGGCATGAAACGACGACTCTTTGATTCTGCCATTCTGGCAGAACGCTAGCTAGTCCAACTGCTCGACTAGCGACACTACCGCTTGACCAGTTGTCAAACGTGATAGTCTAACGATGCTTCTGTGCATGTCCTGTTACCACAAGCTTAAAAAGATTAAAGAACTGTAGCTGAAACTAAAACTAAGCTGTGTGCGTGCACCAGAGTCTCCATTCACGGCTCTTGCGGGCACTTAGTGCCTCTGGTGCGCACTTAGCCGCCAGGAGGATTGCACAGGCGTGTAATCAACCTTAGTGCACTTAGCATAACCAATTACTGCTAAACCAATCAGAATTTAGAGCCAACTTTTTGGATCTAAAACGCTGATTGGCTTAGAAGGCTATTTCCCAAATCATTTTAGTACCGTTCTGGTCCAGACTAGGCACGCGTTCGATTGGGCTCTTCCAGTCTCTTCAAGAAGAGTCTGGAAGAGCATGCCCTCTTCCAACCTCTACCGAAGTTGGAAGAGGGTGTGCTCTTCCAATGAGCAGCAGACTTGGTAGAGTTGGCTTTTTTTACTGTAGCAGCAGAACTGTAGAAGTTGGAAGAGGGGCGTTCACGTCATGAAACTTGACCTAACTACGTTGTTTCCATTGGTCGGTGACTTGATGCAATTAGAGTTATGGGAATCTTTTAGCTAGACTGGACACATGTCTAGTTTGTTGTTCTCACCCCATAGCGTGAACATATCGCTAACAGTTTACACGGTGGTTTACTTACGCACCTGCTGTGATTTAGGCTGCAGTTACCCTCACTGGTAATTTCCTACTGCTTTTAGTCTAGTAGCGTAGAGATGTTTCAACAACTCACAGAGCAAGGCTGCTCAAAGCTGCAAAAATTGCCTTGTGAGGAAGTCTAGACATGTGCACATGTACAGTTGCCCTCGTAACGCTGTTGTGCACTTGCTCACGTTGCTGTCGAATGGTGAGGCTGCATCTGAACGTCGGACATTCTTGAACAACTTCAATTGAAGTCAGTAAGGTGGAGAACGGAGCATCCGCTCTCTTCACAGTCCCTACTGAGTAGCTTTCCCACTGCTTCAGAACGTAAGAGAATGGGATGACGGTGTTACCTGGGTTTGAAATCCAAATTCAAAGAACTCTACTATAGAGATTGCCTCGAGTGACTTGGAGTGAGACTGCATGTAACACAGTTGCAAAGAATCTAATCTGTTTGTTTGGGTCTGCTGTCTTATTGCATACTAGCCTTGCTGACTCGTGGCAATGCACACTCATTCTAATCATGTTAGGTCAAGTTTTGTGACGTGAACATGTCGCTGCATGTCACGAGCTGACGTACGGATTTGCAAAAGGACTGGCACCTTCCGTGCATGAGAGGATGATAGGCATAAATTATATATAGTTAGTATGTAGACAATTAATGAGTATGTAGACAGTTAATTATTATTAATTAATTATATATAATTAGTATGTAATCATTTATTAGTTAGTATGTCAGACCTTTGTTTTTGAGGAGCGTGATCACACTCATGCTCCTTTCCGCTTCTTAATTGTAAAATTGGAGTGCATTTTGTAGCACTCCTCAGGTTATTAGGGCGACTTATGTCTAAATCTGCAGCTCGCGGTCAACTAGAGCTTTGTACTAGACTCTCTAACTGTCATGGTCGTTTCCTGTATACAACAACAATGCCAAATTGGTCTCCGAAGCCTGGGTTTTGATATCTACAACACTTAACATGAAGGAATTTGCAGCAGCGTTGTTTCCATGTTTGAACTGCTATGTTCGGCAGATCTGAAAGAGCCACAAACGTAAACTTGCTACTTTCATGAATTGGAATGTTAACAATTCTTTTGGCTTTGAAACTAGGAGAGAAGACGGCCGCGAGCTGGTTGTCAAGGTATGGTGTAAGACCTGCTTTAAGTATTGGGAGAAAATTACGCGAGATTACCTTTGAGAGGGAATGCAAACGTTATGGCTCCAAGTTTGTCAGTGGTACCAACTTTGTGACGAAACACACTGTCACATACCATCTTGGATCTTTGGTAAGACTAGCAATAGCAAACCATCTGATTTGGACTGAAACAGAACATCATGGGATTGTTCAAACGGCGCTCGACAACTACATGAAGAGTCGAAGGAAGATGAAATTGGGTGTTGGACTGGAAACTCTTGATTTCAATGATGACAGTCTGGAGCCTTCTTCCAAGACCTCACGTTTGGACCTCGATCCCAATCCATCTGATTCAGAGGCAGTAACAATGGGTGACTCTGACGTAGAAACTTGTGACCCTCCTCTGACATAAACACGGATTAGAATGGCTATATCTAATTTATGCATAAGTCATGGTAACCTATTGCATGTAGTAATTTGCTAAAGTGTAGCACAAGTAGCAGTAGTTGTGTCTATGTAATCAGAATCGTAATCACCAAAGATTTAGTAGATCGTTTAATTGTTGTCGTTGGATGTGTGACTCGGAGTGACATCACTCTCCTTAAACAATCCAGGAGAGTGACAAATCTCTCCTTTGATTTTCAAATGTGAAAGTCTGGTATGTAGACAGTTAATTATTAATTAATTGATTATATATAATTAGGATGTAATTACATCTAACTAGTATGTACTCATGTATTAGTTGGTATGTAGACAATTAATTAGTATTAATTAATTATATATAATTAGTATGTAATCAATCAATTAATTATAGTTCTCTCTGTCAATGTCTGAGTGTTGTCCAATTTAATATATTCACTGATAACCTCGTACCAGACTCTCTCCCCGCACTGTTGTGCCTCGTATGACACGACACAACAATGCTATTGTCACGTCATAACCTGACACAACTAGGCCCGACAGCGTGAGGAGAGAGTCTGGTATGAAGCTAATACACTGACTTGTTCTACTTGGGATATCAACATCAATGCATCACGATGTAGCACTTGTGAGACAGAGCATTTCAGTTTGTCTCCAAGAAACATATAATTAGAATTCTTTTAATGCACAATTCATTGAAAGTAAAAATTGATCCGGATCTTATCTCACGTTGTATTAATTACTTGACTTACTTACAGTGTGTTCAACTAGCCGATATTGTTGCATCAGAGTCGTATCAATTATACAAAGTATGACACCTGGATTACGAGTCATTTTTTGGGAGACAATAGAGCTGCTTTGGTTTTCAGGTTTTCCGACAAGACGAGCTGCAGAAGTTTTTGCAGTTGGTGCATAACTCATCCGTAGAGATGTTGGATGGCAACGTCGATCCTCTCGGTTACAGCTTGGTTTGACTAGCAGCTGTTGCATGACATAGTAGGGTATATTTCTGCTAACTAGATTCATTCTAATTTGTAATGATTTTAATTAATCGATTGCTTCAACTTGTATGACAAGCTCCTTAGTGTTGTATGCGTTTCCTTCAGTGACGTCACATACGGGGTACTGAATAGTAGACCACAAGTTACTGTGTGATTTCATCTACTATCCGTCTCACTTATTTCTGTTTTTCTCTTTTCGCTTTCCGAGCATAAATATCAGTTTTTCTGGTTCTCTCTTCTCTTTTTTTTTTTTTCTTTTATGGTCTTCAATGAGTTGCTGAACTGTGACAATTATTAATGTTTTTGGCTTTTACCAAGTTGTCATCAAAGTAGTTTCATTTTTATGGTTTAAATAGCGAGCAATCTCATAATTAATGAATTCTACGTACAGTTCAATGTACACCAAGTTTGTTTCAGCAGTACCCGAGTCTGCGTCTGAAATACCCGTATGTTTAAACAATTTATTGAAAATATAAGTTATTGGTTAACGTCCACATATATTTGCTGCTGTCATCGTAGCATACGAACCGTAAATCAAACAATAAACATCATGCGCATGACACGCATGACACACTGATGCGCGTAACGTCATCGGATATGCGAGGCTGCTAATCTGTTTGATATCAACAACGATAACTAGACGTCAGGATGGTAAGCGTTTCGTGCACGTTGAAGTTCTCTCTGATCGTCGTGTCTTTTCTAATCGGTTGTAGAGTCTTTTTCGAAATCAGTACGACAATGATGTTAGTGTGTGGAGCCCCCAGGTGAGCAGACAAGCTGCAGATTGTTAAATTCTCTTCTCAATTGGTGTTTACCTGTTGTAATGTAATGGAAGGGTCGCATTCATCAAATTGAATACGCCAAGGAAGCAGTGAAACAGGTAGAGTAGAGTAGTGTGATAAAAATAGAAGAAACTGTCTGTTAAGTAAGTAATTGATATAAATAAATAATTTTATTATATAATAAATTATTTATTGTATTATATATTTAATAATAATTTATTGTATTATATATTTAATAATTATAATTATTTATTTTACTATAATGTTTAATATTTATTTATTGTTTATATAATTATTAATTAAGCTACGAGCACAAAAGAAGGACACCACAATAAGTGGTGGACTGCTTCGCGAGAAGCTCACTCTAAACGGGCTGTATTGACTTCCGGTCTGTCTGTCGGTATGTCGCTACCTATCTATGTTTGTAACTATGTTTGTTTGTAAGCGTGTGTCACGCTCGGGGAGTTTTCAGCCAATCAGCAATCGTTTTGGGACGCGAAACGTAGGTGACGTAATACTAGCTTGTCAGCGTGAATCACTCTCGGGAATTGGCAGAGCCAATCAGCAGACCTTTGGCACATCAACAATGGGTGACGTAACAATCCCGCGCATTATGACAGAAAAGCCGAGATGTCGTAAACCTCCATTTTACGGTCAAACTGTCGTCAAACCGAGAAGTGCAGAGTAAAGATCAGGTAATAGTTGTATGCGTTTGTTACTTGTTACAAAAGAATCGCAAAACAAACGAATTCATCGTTCTTCAAGAAGCCAAGCGAAGGTCCCATGGGACCATGCATCTAGCTAAGCACCATTGCATGCGCACCACCAGCATGTCATCCACGATCAAGAGAGCAATATGCTCTAAGTAGGACTGATGATGAACGATCGACGTCGTCTTGCAAGAAAGATTCATAGGAAACGTTGTGTACGCTGCTTTCTTCTGGATCCGGTCGCTAGATGTACATGCATGTCGCTTCAAGTATTTTCTATGCAGCTAGGAGACGTACATCGATCTCTAGCTACAACGAAATAGCGGAACGAAAGATGGCGACGATTCAATAAAAGAATGATAATGATGTCCATCTCAATAGTTAATTAATTTATGAACTTCAAGTAATGCAAGATCGCTATACATGCAGAATTGAGAAATAACGTGGATAACAAGCCTGCTTTGTGCAAGAGTTGCGCAGATATCATGAATGTGCTAAATTCGAAGTAGTGTGGGACATTGATGGTATTAAGTTAATTATCTTTAATTACATTAATGAGCCTATGTGTTTCAAAGAATTACCGTATATCTTCTACCAACAATTAAGCTAATGATTAATTAATGATAATGACAATAAATAAACAAAATAAAATTTACATTGATATTTACAATAAACACACACACACACACACACACACACACACACACACACACACACACACACACACACACAACGTCACTTCTGTCACTTGTGCTGAATTCGAAGAGTAGTGTGGGACATTGATGATATTTACTTAATTATCTTTACTCACATCGACGCATCCTTGTGTTTTCAAAGAATTATACATTCAAGCAACAAGCTAATGAATAAATAATGATAATGACAATAAATAGACAAAAATTAATAAAATGTACATTAATATTTACAATAAATACACACGCACATGGACGGACGGACGGACGGACGGACACACACACACACACACCCACACACACACACACACACACACACACACACACACACAAACACACACACACACACACACACACACACACACACACACACACACAACAAGCATCTAGATGCAAATATATACGCTTGTAGCTGTGAAGCGACGGTGTAAACACAGCTTCATTTACTAGTTATTACTATGATAAAATAAATAATCAACTAATTATTAAATACATAATACAGTAATAATTATTAAACATTGTACTATGAAGTCATGGAATAACTAATTTTTATTGTATTACGTATTACGTTTATCATTCATTCATCCATCAATTGATTACCTGACGTCAACAAACAATACTAACTGTCAGTCTGCAAGAGTTACTAAATTGTGTTTATTATTTTATTGCATAAATTATTTAATTTATTTATTAATTTTATTGCATATAAATTATTTATAATTTATTTTTAATTTATTGCATATAAATTATTTATTGTTTATTTATTTATTTTATTGCATATAAATTATTTATAATTTATTTATTAATTTATTGCATATAAATTATTTATTATTTATTTATTTATTTTATTGCATATAAATTATTTATAATTTATTTATTAATTTTATTGCATATAAATTATTTATAATTTATTAATAAATTTTATTGCATATACATTATTTATAATTTATTTATTAATTTATTTAACTATTAGCCAGTATGTGTCTTCATTAATTATATTAATTAATTAATTTGGTATTTTATTGAACATGTGACTCTGCATTCAGGGTTCAGCAGCTGTAGGTTTGAAGTCAAAGACACATGCTGTTCTTGTGGCAGTCAAAGTAAGGTTGAGTTGTTATATGGGGTGTAAGTGAGTGTGTTGAATGGTATTTGTAATTGACTGTACAGAGGTCGTTTTCTGAGCTGTCTGCGTATCAGAAGAAAATTCATCTTATTGACAATCACATTGGAATCGTTTTAGCGGGTCTCTCGTCTGATGGACGATTGTTGAGGTTGGAAATTATGTACATGCACACACACACACACACACACACACACACACACACACACACACACACACACACACACACACACACACACACACACAAAATGGACAAATGTCAAGCCCTCCACGTCATTCGTGAATGACATCAACCTTAAGGTTAGTTGCGGAGATAGCTCCCCTGCCTCTAGAGACAGGGCCTTCGTGTGCTACGTGGAGGCTTAGAGCCAGCGCTACAATCCACCTGGAGCTTGGCCAGAGTCATCCAGGGGCACTGACTACAGCGCAGCTTTTGGGACTGGACACAAAGGCCCACACGTACCCGTCTGCTGCATGATGTTACTGCCAAGCCAGCGGTCTTGTCCACCCCAGTCAATGACCAGGTACTCATTTATACTCCTGAGTCGAGTGAAGCAATTGTGTGTAAGTTTCTTGCTTAAGGAAATTATGCCATAACTCGCCATCACTGTGACTTGAACCTGTAATCCTGCAAGGTCTCGGATGTTTTCATTCTCCAAATGCACTCTCTAACCAATTAAGCTATTGCACCACACACACACACACACACACACACACACACACACACACACACACACACACACACACACACACACACAAGAATACATACACAAATGCACACGCACGCACACACACACACACACACACACACACACACACACACACACACACACACACACACACACACACAGCAATTTGTAGTTAAAGCTATGAGCCATCTGTCTGTGGGCTATGTGTGGATGTGTGACTATGTCTGTCACACTCAGGAATGTGCCACACTCTCAATGCGGTCTGATCACCAAGCAGTATATTTTGTAATTTGTCATGCATGGCAACCAGAGACGATGGACGAACAGCCAATCAGATCTACTAAATGTTAACGAAAGAGTTTCTTACCAGAAAAGTGTAATTCATGTTTACGGTTGCGAGGTCTTGTCGGAATAGAAAAAACAGAACTTACCTGTCTGCGACTGCTAACACGAAATCAATCACTTTCTTGGTTTACCACATTTGTACGGGAACCTAACATTACGTAACATAACCGTGACCGATATTTATGTCCCATATTATTCAGGGTTCTAGCCAGGATTTTTGGGAAGGTGTAGGGGTATGGGCGTGGCACATGAGTCTGGCATGTGGGCGTGGCATGAGGGCGTGGCATGAACATGTCTGTGCAAATTCTGAAATATGATTACAGGTTGTCTCTACAAATCACACTGAGTGGCAGACTGATAATGTCGTATCGATTACATTCTTAAATTAATTAAACTGTTTTTCATTACCAATACAATGCTAAAGATATATATATATATATATATATATATATATATATATATATATATATATATATATAACTGCACGTGTGCAGGTTTAGCGTACAGTACCTACTACATGTGTAGCCAGTATTGGAGGTGTAGCAGTCAGCTCTGAATGCGTAGGGGTATGTGGAAGGCGTAGCGGGCAGTTCTGAAGACGTAGCGGGCCGCTACACCTTAGCATGCCTCGCTAGAACTTTGCATATGCAATAACTCTCGTTACTGTTTTTTGACTTCTACAGACTATTTATCACCTTTGAAGTCAGGCCAGACCAACTAAATTTTTGATGCTTGGTTTTAATGTCCAGTTTTGAGATTGACCAATAAAATTTGATGTGCGCACGTGCAATGATATTATGCTTGCTGTAAAATGACTTGTACAGTACAGTAGAACCTCACTAATCCGAATTACGTTTGGCGCCCTGCTTCTGGGTTATTACCAGAAGTGGTAATCATGTTTTCAGCCAATGCCTGTCTCTGACTATTTGAAATCCTGACTGGCACGTTATTTAGAAATATGTAGTCGTTGCAGCTGTGCTTTACCACAAACATGAGATGTACGTATGTAGAGACACACGTAAATGTGCCAGTGGTCTCGGTGTCCGGGGCAAGGTCTGGACCTCCAAGGCTCCTTGTTTTGACAGACCTCTCAACTTTTTCGCACTAAATCGTGAGACTGTCCTTCTTAAACGACCACGCCCTAAACATATTCAAAGTAGGCGTGGTGAACAGATTGTTGGCCTCATTGTACATTTGTGTGCGCAAAGGCTTTTTGCCTCAAACTTCCAAACGTTATGTAATTACTTTTACTGCAGGATACCCCAGATACAAGCAAGGAGAGCCGTATATAGAGTCTAGTTTAAAGAATCCGGTATGTACAGAAAGATGGACCTAATGAGTGTGTGCAAAACGACTGTCAGAGTGTCTCACGGTAGGCTAGTCGGGTGAAAAGACTGGCAGACGTGAGACTTGGGGCGCATCTCCACTAGGGCTTAAACATGTTTACAACCTGTTTAAGTCTAAACATGTTTAAGAATAATGCGTCTCCACTGGCGTTAAACCTGTTTAACTCTAAACCTAAACAGCTTTTGCTAAACATGTTTCAGAGGTAGTTTAACGAAAGTGGTTTAGGTTTAACAGTCACGTGATATAAACGCGTGTTCCAAAACGGTGGATGTTAGTTCTTTCACGCTGTTCTTTCTCTTTCTTTGGAGACTATTGGAAGAAGACAAAACTAGGCAATGTCAGAGAGTGCTTAGACTGATGCAGAGTGTCAGGAGAGAGCCATTTTGGCGAAGACAGAGACTTGTGTCTGTGATTGTTCTTCAGACGACAAGAAGACGATCTCCGACTGTCTGGTGCACAAGAAACGAATTCGTGCGGTACAACAAAGTCCCGGATAATTCTTTTAATAGCCCGGAATAAATGGACAAGTGGAGACGCTGTCTACTAAACATGTTTAGAGTTTAAACATGTTTAATGTTAAACATGTTTAAAGGGCAACAAGTGGAGACACAGCCTTGGTTGAAAAAATATTGCGAGATCGTGAGACATGCTCGTGAATCGTGAGAGTTGAGAGGTCTGGTTTGATAATCCGAACAGCTTCACTCATTTGAACATAGCTTGACATGGGGCTGTTCAGACTAGGGAGGTTCTACTGTATGTGTACACCCTACAACTACGTATCAATGACTCCGTAAGTGTTAACAGTGCATGTCGTCCAGCGACTGTTACCACATTCTGCTCGGTATCATCATCTTTGGTTTAGTGTGTGTCCATTTTGTTATCTCACGTTTGTACCTGCTCCTAGTGTTTTCCGAGTAATAATCTTTAGGAAATTTTTTTTCAAAAAATAATATGAAAACAGAAAATAATATTTGGTCTCGAAAATTGTCGGTTGTCTGAGCTTTTGGTTTTGCGCATGTGCATGAATCATCATCAAAAATGGCCACTAGATGGAAGGAAGTGTGCAGCTCAAGGTGTCAACTAGAAATGTTTAGAGAATTGAATCAGTAAATAAACAAATAATTAAATTGAAAAATGAATAATATTGCACATCGAGACCTCGAAAAATTGGGATTTGTAGTTTTGCAGTCTTACCGTATTCACCCGTTAATAAAGCCCCTCCTGGCATATAGAAAAGGCCTTTTTTCTGGGCGTATACTAGGGCATGGGCGTTATATTTTGGTCTCGGGCATATACATGGTTGCAATGTGCTGCCGTTTGGCCAGTCATCATCTAAACACTCGAAGACAGAAATACTACAAATGTTTATTTGCATGCAAGAGCAAAGGTGCAGGTACTAGTTTCCGTACAGCATCAGCAAATTAAACCAGAGTCGTCGGTCTGAAGCCCGTCAACAGCATCAGTATCAGTAATTGCAACGAAGACATGAGTCTAGCAGTAAGCACGTTCACTCAACACTGACACCAGCTCATTAAACTTACACACACACACACACACACACACACACACACACACACACACACACACACACACACACACTCACACATACACACACACAAGACGGATGTTCTGCGGACACCATTTTGTGTATTTTGCGCATGCATATCCTGGGCAACACACGGGTGTGGACGTAGACTTAGGCATGGACATTTGTTCAGGTAGGAAGTTCTGACCTGCTGCACATGGGCATTATTTCAGTATGGGCGTTATTACAGGCAAATACGGTAGTCTTGAAAAACATCAGGAGCAGTAGGGTATTCAGTGCAATGAACTGTACATGCTCAACATGTTACCCGATCATTACTTTCCGATTTATTTTTATCAGTCTGTCCAGTGTTCATGTTCAAATATCCAAGCATGAAAATTTAGTTGGTCTGGTCTGACACGTAAAACAACAGTCGCTATGTATAATACCATCTAGGTTCATAATTCTTCACTAGGGCCATAGGAGCCAGTCTGGCATGGCCGGACCACTTTTTTCTAGAGTAAACCTTTACCAGAGGCCTGTAGCTGTATAGGTCTGCTTTAACTAACCATCTTAAATATCTGTACTTTCGAATGTCAATGATTGCTCGAAACGTTGTATTGAAAATATAAGTGATTAAATAACTAATATATTTATAGTTAAAACGAAAGTAAACTAGAGCATCTTGACTTTATTGCTGTATAGCTACGCGGCCCTGAGGTCATTGCGTAGCCACTTATTACAGTAATTGTCGTAAAACAAGGAATTTATTCAAGAACCCGTTGTGCAATAAATTAGGTAATATATACCAGTATGCTGGAAGATTGATCTTTAAAGTTTTAGCTCGCTATCCTTAGAACACGCTCTCGTAGCGTGTGTTAGGCCAGACTACCTACGGGGGGAGGGGGGCTACAACAACTTTTGTCATGGTTTCCGAAGGTTCATAGCTGTGGAAGCGATGGTGTAAATACAGCGTTAATTATTAGTAGTAATGAAGTTTTATAGTAGCTTGTTGCATGAATGTTTGTAGCTTGGAATGTTTGTTGATTGTGGTGTATATCTTGTTGTAGTAAGTTTATGAGGACGGAGTGTCTCAACTCAAAGTATGCGTACAACAGACGACTGCCGGTGTCTAGATTGGTCGATGCTGTTGGAAACAGTACGTGTGTGATTGTTGTAAATGTTTTGTGTTATTTGGTGATTTGTTGTGTGAGATAGAAATGCAGTATCAGACTCAGGTGTATGGGCATCGTCCGTATGGTGTTGGTCTGCTTGTTGCTGGATATGATGTAAGTGTGTGTGTGTGTGTGTGTGTGTGTGTGCGTGCGTGCGTGCGTGCGTGCATGTGCGCGTGCGTGTGTGTGTGTGTGTGTGTGTGTGTGTGTGTGTGTGTGTGTGTGTGTGTGTGTGTGTGTGTACATACATTAGGTTCATGTGCTGCAATGTAATGTTGGAATATGTTTTAATAGGAGAGTGGACCTCATATCTATGAGACATGCCCTTCTGCTAATTACTTTGACTGCAAGGCAATGGCCATTGGTTCAAGGTCCCAGGTTTGCTTGATCAATTTCAGTTTGCTTGTTCACTCGCAGTTTGTTCGTCTATCTGTTTGGCAAACACACACACACACACACACACACACACACACACACACACACACACACACACACACACACACACACACACGTTGCTGGTAGTTATGCTACTGGCTTTACATCTGGTGATTATTTTCTAGTCGGGAAGAACGTACCTTGAAAGGAAACTTCATGAATTTTCTGATTGTATGTCAACACTCAGCTCTATTACTTTGTATTTGTGAATGATGAGAGTTTGTAGGCACACTGGAGCAGTTGATTCATCACGGACTCAGAGCTTTACGTGAGACGTTACCAAGTGAGACAGAGTTATCTACAAAGGTATTGTGTGTGAAATCAGTTGGTTTGTTGTGATAACTTTGACCTAATGATTCTTGTAGAATTGTTCAATAGGTTATGTAGGAAAAGATGATGATTTCACTGTACTGGATGATGATGCTGTTGAGCCACATGTATCAGTTTGGTTGTGTGTGTGTGTGTGTGTGTGTGTGTGTGTGTGTGTGTGTGTGTGTGTGTGTGTGTGTGTGTGTGTGTGTGTGTGTGTGTGTGTGTGTGTGTGTGTGAACGAGTGTATTTTCATACTCATGTGGATTATTCTTGACTCACTTACAGTTATCTACTTTGGAGGAGAAGGAAAGAGAACACACTGCAGAGGAAATGGTATTTTCATGCAGGACACTATTGCATGTCTTTATGCTGTGGAAACCATTTATAGATAGAGATGATCATAAAAGAAGAGAGGAAGTTTAGACAGACAGACATATGGACAGACAGACAGACAGAAAGACAGACATTGTCACAAACAGACAGACAGAGACAGGCTGATTGACAGAAAGACAGACAGACGCTGAGGGCTTTGCATGTAATATAGAGTTTTAGAGTTATTAGTTTCTTCAAGTTTTGTTTGAGTTTAGTTTACTAGTAGTTCATGACCACTGATCGTAGTTGCATTACGGAAATGTATGCTAGATAAATGTTCAAATAAATGTGATTGGCAGACAGGCAGAAAGGCAGAGACAGACAGACGACTCTGGGTGTAGCTATGACCTTGATGTAGCCATGCCTCATCCTTTCAGCCAAGACATTTTAAAGCAGGCAGCTTTAGAGGAAGGTTTTGCTGCAGCAAGAAGTGAGGAAGGGAAGATGATCAAATACCATAAACAACAACTTTCCGACAATACATCAAACCTCAATTTCACTCCTCTGGTATTTGAACATTTTGGAACTTGGGGATCAGAAGCTACCAACTATTTAAACAAACTAGCCAGAAGATCAAGAAACATTGAAGGCTATACAATTGAAGCTGACTTTAGAGGTTGGGGGGGGGGGGTGAATTCTCAATAATCTTACAATGATGTAACGCTAAAGTCATCCTCCACAAGCTGACTCGTGTCTTCCCTGGAGAAGTAGATGAGAACATATACGATAGAGATTATCGAAGCAGCTTGCATTAAACTAACGCTGAACTCAGTAGCTTGTTTGCATTTAGTGTTAGAAATTAGCTTAGAGTTTGTGTTTCAATCAATGAAATTGACAGACAGATTAGTTTAGTTGTGAACACTACTAGTAGTTAGACAGTACATAGTACTCTGCATTGTGAAATGTATCATAGATAAAAGTTCAAATATATGTGATTGACAGACACACAGACAGATAGACAGACAGACAGATAGACAGGAAGACAAAGACAGAAAGACAGATAGTAGCATAATTTTTAGCTGCTATGTGTACACGTGTATTTTCATGTAGCTTGCAACCTTTCCTTTTTTGCTGTTTGCTGATATGTATTGTAGTTTGATGTTTGAAATATGTGTTGATAGGCAGACAAACAGAAAGACATAGACAGACAGACAGACAGACAGACAGTTTGCATTGTTCTCTTTAAGTGTTAGATGTTTGTTTTTTGAAATGTAGTTCTAGTGAACTCTCGTAGCTGCGGAACTTTACATAGTTACCTTGCTGCCATTGTATAATAGATGTATGTTTGAAATAAATTTTTTGAGACAGACAGACAGACAAATACATATCTGTATGCTTATCTGTCACAGCTACCAGGTCACAAGTGCCACTGACTGACATACTGATTGTATTACATTATATATCAAATTGCAAATCATAACTTTGTCTGACATCGAGGTTGCTCTTGCTCTTACAGGCTGATGCTGACGCAGTAGCCGAGTCTGTCGATACGGCACCAACCGAAGAGGTACGCATGTACTGATATCACAGTTACAGTACCACGTGTAGCGATATCATTACGATGATGCATAGATGCATATGGCAGAGGGAGAGGACGAGCCTGCGGCTGCCGACCAGATGGACGTTCTTCAGTAGTCGAGATGATTAGATTTTATGTTGCTAGACGGCTACTGACATTTTTCTTCGCAAAGATTAACATATGCTATCTAACAGGCTGACCCTGTCCCCATGCATTTCTGATCTCATTGTGTTGGTTTTCATATGTACAACGGTTTCTAGCATGTGGGAGTGGCATCTGGACACATTGAGGTCATGAGAGTTTGGGATGAGGTCGAGCAGCTATGAATGGCATGTTCGCAGCATGTTATTGGCATGTTTTATTGTCTTGGCGAAGTGTGTGTGTGTGTGTGTGTGTGTGTGTGTGTGTGTGTGTGTGTGTGTGTGTGTGTGTGTGTGTGTGTGTGTGTGTGTGTGTGTGTGTGTGTGTGTGGAGGGAGGGAGGGAGGGAGAATTTGAGCTTTATATACTAAATTTGTGTTTGTTTGTTAGTGTGGCCATTTGTATGTCTGTTGGTGTGTTTGTACACTGTATCTGTGTTTGTTTGCGTGGCCATCTCTACATCTGTTTGTGTGTTTCTATACTCTACTTGCACTTGTTAGTTAGTGTGATCATGTGTATGTTTGCTTGTATTATACACCATGTGCAACAAGAAATTCTCCTGTAACTTGACATCGCTTTTATATTTTAAGAAAAAACTTGATTGTGTACAGATAGTAAGAAATCACAACCCACAGAGCTGTCCCCGTCAGGTTCCTCGCCATCAAGTTCGCGTGCGTCTCATCCGACGACCAACCGAATGGAAACCAACCGAAAACGATTTCATGTCCGACGTAGACGAGAATCGAGTTTCGTCCAGGGTAGATAAATGGGGATCCGTTCCACCACTTTCGTACGTCAATACTGAAATAGAACGCGGAGAGAAGGAGGAACGCTGACGCGGACATGGCGAGAGAATACGACAACGACCAGAGATTCTTATTGATCGGAATGATGCCTCCATCTTGTTTCCCCTCACAGAGACCGATAGCAATACTTCCCCATACAACACAATGCAGCAGCCATCTTGTAAGCCGAGCAGACTCTGAACGATACACGATGAGGATACGTCCGGCATGCATACCGAGGAACGCGGTCACTATGGCGGGAAGAGTGCTGAGGATGCCTTCGGGCTCAAAGGGGCCGGTGAGATACGTCTCCTTACACGTTGGGTGTTGAAACATATGGGACTTTGTCAGTATAATATCATCAATATATCCAGCCGCACCACCTGTACAATTGCCATGGTCTCCGAAATCTCCCAACTTGCCACCGGCATTGAGATAACCTGGCGGACATTCTTTCTTTCGAATGAAAAACGTAACCAGAGTGTGGAGCGTCACGATGGCTACGATCGTGATCCACTCCATAAGGTGGCCGGTGATGTCACGAACCGACGTCAATCGATCTTGATCCAAGACGTCGTATCTCGCTCGTGGAGCAAAGATCAGATGAAGGAGACAGATGACGAGGTAACAAATGGCGAGCCGTTGGAGCACGCCCATCACACGATACGTCGATAGATCCATCGATTTATTGAGCAGCAGTCCGAGGCCAAACAGTATGACGAATCGACGAACGACTTTGAGAAACGTTCGACGTCGACTGATATCCCGTTGATCCAACAGGTTGAGCGATATGGCAGCCGATGTACCGAGAATAAAGATGAACCAGGGAAAAACGAGATCGGCAACTGTAAGCCCATTCCACGTGCTATGCTCAAAGAACCAGTACCCTCCGCCTCCGTAGTTAACAAAAATCATTAATATCAATGATATTCCTCGGAATGCATCGAGCGAAGCAAGCCGACGTCGTTTCACCGACATATCGGGTCCGAGGATCAAATGGTGGTTTCTCGTTTCGATCCTAGCCTGTCGTTCTTCGTCCGTATCGTAATCCAACTGACTAGTATCGTTGATCACAGAAGTGGCTCCATTGCCAAACACCCATCGCCATGCCAACGTCTTCTGCAATCGATCATACAAAAATTGCGTAAATACGACCCAGAAGACACCAAATAGCAGGAGAATACCAATGGAGATAACAAGTGGGAGATAAGTCGGCCACTCATTTGTTGAATGCGTGACGTCACAGGTCTGTGCATCTCTCACTGTGACGTTGCACCAACTGTGACTGACGGCACGGTGCGGCAGACTGGCGTTGCTACAGTTTCCTGTCAGAAACTCGCCGACATCAGTGCGCATGACAGACAACCGAAAGTCGAAGGAGGTCGAAATATTGGCGGTACAGTTGCTCTCGTTCGTTGCGGATGAGGCGAGAAAGCGCGGGCGGCAGTTGTGGCAGTTGGCGTACGTCACGTAGACGTCGACGTCGAAGTCTGCATCGTTTGTGAGACAGAAATGAGCCTCGTTGACGGCCAGCTCGGCCTCGCTTGCACCGAATATTAATAGTAGTAGTAGGAGGTTGAAAGTGAGAAACAGAACAAACATGGGATTCCGCAAATGAAACAATGTTCACTTACTGGTTTCCGTTTTCAATCAACCATCACCGTTGAGCGGTAGCCCGGATAATACACAATGGCTTGGGTCACGTGCACTTGAGTAAGGAGGGTCTGCGCTCGCGCGTTCGCCTTTTATCTTGTTCCACTAGCACTAGCTAAAATTGGTAAGCGCGTTTTGTTTAAACAACTAAGTTTATTCCCGTCGTCTAAAGTCTTCTAAATCAGTTCTGTAATTAAATAGTTTTAAATTGGTCACGTGATTGGTTGCGTGGTGATGAGATATCCCGGATTGTCTCACAAAATGGATCCCTTGTTTGCTGCTCACAGTCTATTCAGGCGGCGTCGATTCGATGAGTGCGTAGACGTATGTAGCCAACTTTTAGAAAAATATCCTTACGACCAAGTGAGCGCCGTGTGAGAAGAGAGAGAGAGAGACGACTGTTGACTTAGCTAACTGGCTTACTCCTTTCGAATAGGCGGCGTGGTTTTTGAAAACTAGAGCTTTGACGGAGCAAGTGTACGTGGACGAGGTGGATATGGACGAGGAAGGTCTCGCTGAGATGCTACTGGACGACAATGCCATAGCTCAAGTATCCCGTATGTTTACATATGTACATACCGTACAGTATATACACACATGTATGCATATGTAATGTGTATATACAAATGTATGCAAATAGGTATATACAAATAGATGTATATATTTCTATTAGCGAATTGAATTTTTTCAAACTTCTATTGATTATATTTGGCCAGGTCCTGGGACGTCTCTTCGAAGGGTTGGTACTAGTCAAGGGATGCCAAGTCAAGGAGTCAGGTGTGTGAGTTGGGTGTATACGTGTTGCTATGGCAACGTGAATTATGTTGTGTAGGCCCTTGTCTCAGTCCGGACGGCCATTGAGTGGGTTTGTTCGTCCGGGTACTCAATCGGCTAGACCGGGTACTATGGAGCAGGCAATAAGAACGGCGAGGACTGCGAGGACTGCAAGGTGAATCAAGTTGAGAGATGAGGAAATAAATAAAATTGTACCTTTTGATCTGTTCAAGTGGACAACTTATATAATGCAAATGTGATATAGCTATAAGTTGGCATGTGGGGAAGAACAGTTTGAGTGATGCTAATACCTCACTGACAATCTGTTTGTAAGCAAACGTGTTGTAGCCAATAGACAGACAGACAGATGGATGGACAGGCAGATGGACAGACAGATGGACAGACAGATGGATGGATGGACAAACAACAGACAGACAGACAGACATATGGAGAAACAGACGAATGGATGGACAGACAGATGGATAGACTGACAGACGGATGGACAGACAGACAGACGGATGCATGGACATAAAGACAGACAGACATACAGATGGCTAAATGGACAAACAATAGACAAACAGACAGACAGACGGATGGACAGACTAACATACAGACAGACAAACATACAGACAGACAGATGGATAGACAGACAGATGGATGCATGGACAGACAGACAAGACAGGCAGACAGAAGGATAGACAGACAGATGGATGGACAGACAGACAGACAGACAGACGGATGCATGGACAGACAGACAGATGGATGGAAAGACAGACAAAAAGACAGGCAGATGGTGAGACAGACAGACAGACAGACAACTATTTTATCAAAGACACTGCTACAAATCTTGCTTGTATATTTGCATTTCATCACCAACAAACTCTAGGGCAGGGACAAGAGAAGCAGACACTGTTTCTCATAGCTGGGATGTTTGTTGTTTGTGAGTGACTTGATAAAGATTGTTCTTTAGACCAGTCACCAGCGCATCAGGTCGTCACGTGAGGCTCGGAACGGTATAACACACACACACACACACACACACACACACACACACACACACACACACACACACACACACACACACACACACACACACACACACACACACACACACACACACACACACACACCACACACACACAGCATTCTTGCATGTTGAGTGAGATACGAATCTCCATTGATACTTTACAGGCATCGATGTTGTCCGAACCAGATGGACCTTTCATCAACGTGTCGAAGCTCAACCTTGTGAAGTATGCTCGAAGACCTAATCTGTCTAAGGTGAGAACTCAACGCTATAACATTAATTAATGGTAATTGCAATTGAGGACAAATCAAGCATACATGGTGGATGTAGCTGACTGCATGTATTGTACATTTAGCATGCACATGTATGGTATAGCTTAATTTCAGAGCCAACACAACCACCTGATACAGAAAAGGGAAACATGAGTCAAAGGTGGCTGCTGTGCTGGAGCTGCAGGCCCAGATCCAGATATATCTATATCTATATATATATATATATATATATATATATATATATATATATAACCAGTAGTATTGATCCTGCCATTATGTCCGGTCAGTGGTGTAGCCAAGCTCTGAAGACAGAGGGGACACCTAGCTAGCGAAGTATGTCACCGTGGTGAATGACATTTGCAGCAGAATCTGCTCCCTAGAAGTGCCTTCACTTCCACCAGCATTGAACCAGCTCAGCTACCACCCATACAGTTGCAATATTTATTACCTATATATTGAATGCTCGACTACACATGCATCTGACTGCTTCTAGGCTTTACCTTTCTGGCATTGCCTAGGTCTGCAAAAGTGTCATGATCTAGATCTATTCCTTGTGACAAGACTATGAGCATGTTCACACCAGGCCTAGTCATAATTAGTGTAATGCCGTTCTAACGAAGTAGAGAGTAGCATTACCACTGCATAGTGGCGTTAGTGGTTGCACGTGACTTTGGCACGTGAGGTAGTATACAAGAGGAGCATGCCGCCGATGTTTCTGATGTGGTGTTGTATGTTTAAATGTACAAACGCAGCAACAGCATGGCAATGTATTAGGAAGCGCATGCAGGTGTGTACTGTGTGTCTGTGACAACTTCCGGCCGTCCCTGAAGGAGCTGCCAGAGAAAGCAAACTAAATGTTTCCCTCTTCAAAACCTAAAGCAGTGGATTTGTCAAGACAGTTCATGCGAATCCTTGCCGGATATGACGGATGAAAACTGTTGAGGCTAATGACTCTCACGTGCTCATGTGACTTACTAATCATAGTTGGCAGTGTGTTGTCCTAATCATAGTTAGTCCAGATGTTGGTGTGAACACGCTCTATGTCAAGTATGTTAGTAACATCCCAAACACGTTTTGACTGAAATTATGGGGCGTGTGCCTGTACCAGGCTCCCTATATGGCTACGCCACTGGTCCACTGTGCTGTTAGTATGCATAGTCTTGAGATAGTCAGTCTAGAATGTTCAAAGAGCCAATCTGTGGTAGCAAAATCAGAACGTGTTGTGCTATCTGATCAGATGACGTGCACAAGGGCAGCAGGCATCATATTCAAATTCCCACTACACGTTTGGGTGCAAGTCTACGCACTCCCTTTTTATCAGTGGTGAACCATGCCTATTTGAAAAGAGGGGGTTGTAACTCCCTGAATCTCTCATCTGGATCTGGGCAGGGGTTGTTTGCACAGCCAGGATTATGCCTCACTGACTCTCTATGTGACCTCTTTCCCTCCAGACTTTTACTTTACGAGTTGAGCTGTTTGCAATGTCTTCGTCTTCATTGGGAAGACAGAGTCAACTTAATTAATTGAGACATGTTATTGACTCTGTTTTGTTAGGCTCTGTTTGAGTACATATTTCACAAGGAGAACGATGTTAGGAATGTAAGACAATGTGTGACACCGTTGTGTCAATAAATTGTTAATTAACAATTTTTTGTAGGCATTGGAGCTTGCAGCTAAAGCTACTGAAGCTTGTGAGTACAAGGACTGGTGGTGGAAAGTGCAGCTCGGCAAATGTTACTTTCGTTTGGGCATGTTTCGAGAGGCCGAGCAGCAGCTGAAGTCGGCACTGAAACAGCAAGAGATGGTTGATACGTTTTTGCACTTGTGTAAAGTGTATGTGCGCTTGGATGAGCCGTTGAAGGCGATAGAGTGTTTCACGAAGGTGAGATGAGTGTGCTGTTATTGAGTGCGTCTTTTATGACTTGTCAGTAATTCTGATTTTTGATTGTGTGTGTGTGTGTGTGTGTGTGTGTGTGTGTGTGTGTGTGTGTGTGTGTGTGTGTGTGTGTGTGTGTGTGTGTTATGTATGTGTCTGTCTGTCTGTCTGTCTATCTGTCTGTGTGTTTGTTTGTCCATGGACAGAATTTGGATATTGCTGTGTCCCTGGCTCATCCATGGAGTCAGGACATTATTTGGAGGGCCAGCAAGGAAAATGGTCATGCTGCCACGACAAGAGAAGAAAAGAAAATGAAAAATATTCAGAAGAGCTTGTTCCGTGTGTATGAAGTGTGTGTGTGTGTGTGTGTGTGTGTGTGTGTGTGTGTGTGTGTGTGTGTGTGTGTGTGTGTGTGTGTCTGTCTGTCTGTCTGTCTCTGTGTGTGTGTGGCAGGGTGGAGCAGATGGTAGAGCGTTAGTGATGACATCTGGGATCTTGTATTCCGCGATGAGTGTTGAAGGTTCGATCCTGGTGGAGGCGACACTGTCGCAGTTTTTGTGAGCAAGAAACGCACATATGTAGCAAGATGTGTTCCTCTTGTGATAAAACATTTTGGAAGGTGGGGCACAAAGGCAGAGAATTTTTTCCACCTTTGGCACAACAATCAGCAAATCCAGAAGTCAATTTTAATGCTTCCATGTTTATGTCATATCAGAGAAAAAAATTTTCTACAATTCTGCAAAGATGCAATGCCAAAGTTATCCTGAGAAAACTTTCAAAACTGTCACCTAATCATGGTGATTTAGATAGATTATTTGATTTTGACATTCAAAGTCAAGTCCATTAGCTAATGACTTTGTTGTTTGCAAGGACTGATTTGTATTTAGAAAATTCTAGCATATGTACAAGTAGAATCTGTATGAGAATAAATTATCTGTCTGTTCATTTGTCTATTTGTCTGTTCATCTGTCTGTTGCCTGTCTGTTTGTCTGTCTGTCTGTTTGTCCATTGGTCTGTTTGTCTGTCTGTCTGTCTGTTTGTCTGTCTGTCTGTCTGTCTGTTTATCTATTTGTCTGTCCATCTGTCTGTTCGTCTGTTTGATGATTTATTGGTCTGTGTGTCTGTCTGTCTGTTTGTCCATTGGTCTGTCTCTCTGTTTGTCTGTCTGCCTGTTATGATTTGTTTGTCTGTCATTCTGTCTGTTTGTCTGTGTATTTGTCTGTCTGTGTGTCTATCTGTCTGTTTGTCTGCCTGCCTGTCTGTCTGTTTGTATGTCTATTAGTTTGTCCATCTACCTGTGCTTGTCTGTTGGTCTGTTTGTCCATTTGTCTGTTTGTCTGTTTGTTTGTATGTCTGTGACAATTTGTTTGTCTGTGTGTCTGTTTGTTCATTTGTTTGTCTGTCTGTTTGTCTATGTGTTACGATCTGTTTGTCTGCCTGTTATAATTGTTTATCAGTTTGTCTGTCTGTCTGTCTGTCTGTCTGTCTGTCTGTTTGTCTGTCTGCCTATTTGTTGTCCATCTGTCTATTTGCCTGTCTGTTGGTCTGTTTGTCCATTTGATTGTCTGTTATATGTCTGTCCGTCTGTCTGCTTGTCTGTTTTTTGTCTGTCTGTCTGTTTGTCTGTCTGTCTGTCTGTCTGTCTGTCTGTCTGTCTGTCTGTCTGTCTGTCTGTCTGTCATTTATTTCTTACATCAAACTATGATACAATTCTGCAAAGAACTACAGTAATACAACTAGACTAATGTTCATTGAAAGCTAACATTACAGCAAACTAAAACACTTATATATAACTAAGACTAATGAGGAAAAAATTGGGTTCTGAGAGAGTCAGGTCTCTCAGACCCACCGCACAACATGCTAAGTTTCTTAGCTATGACTTTAACATTACACTTCTGTAATTGTACGGAGAATCTTTTTCTCCAAAAGTCTAAAAATTCCGCAGCATTAGGTCTTCCTGCTTCATTTGATGAAAAGGCTGCCAGTTTCTGCAAAAAATTTCTAGCCTCTTCTCCCCATGATCCAAAATGTTCCATAACCAGTGGAACAACTTTGACTAATGAGCCTCCAGGGAGTTTGTGTTGTTCGTACTTGGCCATCTTTCTGGTTTCTCTTCAATTAGCTGCAACCCCTGTTGCCTCAGAAGAGCTTGGGAAAACATCTGAGCTCCAAGGGTGTGCCAACGAGATGTCAAGATCAATATTAGCACCCGACTCAGCATCAAACATGATAATGTCAGGTCTACATTCAGAGTTAGTATATCTGTTTCTTGGCTCACGACAATGGTGAATTCGTAGACTTCTAAGGCACTCCGACCACTCCAGCAATAGACTCATGGGACCAAATAGGGCCTCCCCCTGTCTTTCAGGTAAGTAAGTGGTATTCACTGTCCTCTAGTGATGCATTGCAATTACAAGACTACCCATTTTGAAATGGTGATAGGCAGACCCAATCTCACACGGCACGTCAAGCAAAATTCGCAAGGGTTGAGTGTGAATCCGTATGAAGTTGGTAGTGCATGCAACCATGTGCCTGTGCTCTTTCCTTGAAGGGAATGAAACCTTGCTTCATCTCTTGCAGTTGGAGCTGCATCAACCAAGTGCTGGAAATCTTTGAAATTAGAAATGGACAATTGATGTTGTAGCTTTTTAATTCCTTTGTAATCTGAGATCTTCTTGTTGGTTGGAAGGTATGATTGAAAAGCATGTCCAACGGGGCTAGATGCATCACAAGTGAATTTGTCCATGATGGCTTTTAGATGTGGGAAACAAGATGGTAGCTCAGATATGGTATGGGACCACGAAGCAACAAAAGCAGGACCAGCGATGGAAGATAGTGGGGTTAGACCAAACCCACCCATACGAATAGAGAGACATGTCTGTTTCCAGACCTGATCATTCACAAATGTTTCACCAAGAAGATGAACAAATGTTTTTTGAGATTGAAAATCTTGGATGGACGCAGCTTCAGATAGCAAGGTAGGCTTCACAGATCTAGCCAAATGATCAAGTCTAGGAGTATGACAATGTCTTAGAAGTAGCATTGAACTTTGCTGATCTTCTAATTTCTCGATTTGGTTGCAAAGTTGGTCCCCTGAATGTGCAGTCTTATTAACACACGTAGACACGAAGCTAGATGTGCCAACTAGTATACCCAGAAAAATCGAACCATCATGACTCACAGAAATTCTGTCAAAGCCAGTGAGATGAGTAACATTGGGACTGAAAACTTCACACTTGGTTTCTGTCTGTCTGTCTGTCTGTCTGTCTGTCTGTCTGTCTGTGAGTGTCTATTTAATTTGTTTGTCCTTTTGTCTGTTTGCCTGTTGGTCTGTTTGTTTATTTGGTTGTGTATTTGTATGTCTGTCCAGGTACTTGTTTGTTTGTTTGTCTGTGATGATTTGTTGTCTGTGTGTCTGTCTTTCTGTTGTCCAATTGTTTGTCTGCATGTTTGTCTATCAGTCTGTTACGATTTGTTTGTTTGTCGGTTTGTCTGCCTGTCTATTTGTTTGTCCATATGTCTGCTTGCATGTCTGTGGTTCTGTAGCTTTCATTTGTGTGTCTGTTTGTATGTCTGTACATTTGCCTACCTGTTTGTCTGTTTGTATGTTGGTGACAATTTGTTTTTGTCTGTGTGTCTGTCTGTCTATTTGTTTGCTTGTCTGTTGGTCTGTCTTTTGTGCATTGGTCTGTTGGCCTGTTTGTCTGCCTGATATAATTGTTTGTCTATTTGTTTGTTTGTCTGTTTGTTTGTCTGTTTGTTTGTTAGTTTGTTTGTCTGTTTGTTTGTTAGTTTGTTTGTCTATTTATGTATCTCCATTTTAGTTCTTTATCCATATGATAGTTTGATCACTCTGCTTTCCATTTGAACAACTACTTGATCTTGAAAGCTTATTCTGTATTACTAGGGCTTGGAAAGATTTCCAGGGGAGGTCTCGTTGCTCACAAGGCTTGCTCGAATTCATGAGGTCTTTGCATTTTTTCATGTTGTCAGGACTGTCAGGGTAACGTTCATTCTCCTCTAGGGTGTTGGTGAAACAGACACGTCGGTTGAAAAATACAAAGAAGTGCTGAAGTACGACA
>NC_085104.1:2745596-2760596 GCF_963422355.1 Corticium candelabrum
TGATTCTGATTAGTTGTCAAGTTCATTGGTAAATCTAGTTTTCCGCCAGCTGCTAGAATCATTGACTGTAACTCGTCTACACAGTCTAGTCGATCGCATTGCACAAACACACGACACAGCTGTGCCAGAGGAAAATAGGGATTTTCATTTGTGAGCTCTTCTAGCAGTACGACTCCAGAATTGTTTGACATCAGAGCTGCCTGGAGTTTGTTTGGTGGGATGTGAAGTGCTTGTCCTATACGAATCAATGATTGATGATCTCTGTGATTGCCCATCTTCATTCCCAACTGTTGTAACGTGCTTGGGGACAAGTTGAGTAGGTATTGAAATTTTATAACTGGAAGACAAAACAGTGTTCACTACATGGACAGCAGTAGTAACACAAAGTGTGTGTGTGTGTGTGTGTGTGTGTGTGTGCGCGCACGTGTGTGTGTGTGTGTGTTTGTCTGTCTGTCTCAGTCAGTCAGTCTGTCTGTCTCAGTGTGTGTGTGTGTGTGTGTGTGTGTGTGTGTGTGTGTGTGTGTGTGTTTGTGTGTCTGTCTGTCTGTCTGTCTGTCTCAGTCAGTCTGTGTGTGTGTGTGTGTGTGTGTGTGTGTGTGTGTGTGTGTGTGTGTGTGTGTGTGTGTGTTTGTCTGTCTGTCTGTCTGTCTCAGTCAGTCTGTGTGTGTGTGTGTGTGTGTGTGTGTGTGTGTGTGTGTGTGTGTGTGTGTGTGTGTGTGTGTGTGTGTGTGTGTGTGTGTGTGTGTGTGTGTGTGTGTGTGTGTGTGTGTGTGTGTGTGTGTGTGTGTGTGTGTGTGTGTGTGTGTGTGTGTGTGTGTGTGTGTGTGTGTGTGTGTGTGTGTGTGTGTGTGTGTGTGTGTGTGTGTGTGTGTGTGTGTGTGATTTTGGCTACAGTATCTAGTGGAGTCTGATGCTGAGTAGGATGCCCACAGCTACTCTGTATGGATACAATGCAGCCTTGGAGTATGGTGTGCTATGGACCCTCTCAAGCAGGTACACAACTGTACCAGTTTGATACCTCATGTTCATACTGCATGACCACATACATACATACATATATATATATATATATATATATATATATATATATATATATATATATCTCACTTAGTACATGACCAGTACCAGTTGCCTGTACCATCGTGTGTTCTTGCTGCTCTAGTTTGCCACCTAAACAACGATTCATAAGACTCGTTTGTTTTTGTTACATTTCTTGCCGTTACCCAGTCTGCCGACCTTCTCATTACAACAATCTGTTTTCCTGTTTTCGTCATGAATGTTAACCACTGTCTGGTCTAGTAAATTCACAAAAATCAGAAAAATTATTACACAACGTGTTGAAATGTTACAAACCATGCATATCTGATGCTTTCTGTTGGTTTCCTTCACTCGCTCTTTTCTGTGAAAGATCTTTCCCTGCAATCCCTTCACCAAGAAATCAGTTGCAATAAGCATTTGAGTTCAAGTATGCCATATCTTACCATTTCTAGAGCGATCAGTGATCGTCATTTTGAGTGTCGTGGAGCGAGACCTGACTCTAGCCAGTTGACATTCTGCTAGACAGTGATACTGTCCTTCCATTGACCTGTTTGCAGTGATAATCTTCAATGTTTTGCTCCTTATTCCTTCATACTCATGATGTCTGCTAATTAATGCCGCCTCATCCTTGAACCATTGGTACAGCCACTCTTGTTTCGACCCCCAAACATGGAACGAAAGCTCCACGCTTCCAACACCGTTGACAGTCACAACGGGTGTCAAGTCTCCTGTTAATCGTTAACCAAATCAAATACTCAAGAATGCCATTATAAGCTGACATGGACATACGTTTGATGATAAGATGAGTGGCCGCTCTCTTTGAGCCCGATCTGTAAGCGTAGCAGCCTGCGTGGTTTTGAGACAGTTTGGGGAATACTAAACGAGAACGGGTTTGTTTGATATGAAATGATGGCGGAATCGTCTGCCCTTCAAACGTCCAACGATAATCCGTCCAAGGTGGAGTGAAATACCATCGTGGCATTGGGCAGGGAAGAACAAACGATTGCTTTTCCACATCTCTGATAACCACGTGGTCACCTATGCAAAGAGATATCAACAAATATAAGAGACAGCCATTAACTTGGGTATCATTTAGTTGTTTCATGTCAGGCTTGTTTGCCGATGTTTGAGCAGTAAAAGTGGTGTGTGTGTGTGTGTGTGTGTGTGTGTGTGTGTGTGTGTGTGTGTGTGTGTGTGTGTGTGTGGTGTGTGTGTGTGTGTGTGTGTGTGTGTGTGCGTGCGTGCGTGCGTGTGTGTGTGTGTGTGTGTGTGTGTGTGTGTGTGTGTGTGTGTGTGTGTGGTCAGTTGACTGAACCTACGCCTGTCTGTTGCTCTGTCTGTGTTTGCTGACATTCTGCACAGCCAAAGGGTTTGCATTTGGCTTTGCCAATACATACAGTAGACTAGTATAATAGATACACATGCATGCTGTGTCATACCTCTTTGACATTGTAGTGAGTCCCTGCCATTGAATGATATCAGAGGTAAGTTCTGCAAGCGATCAATTGCCAAGTTAGTTCTCTTCCTCCTATAAGTTACTACAACTGCCATCACAATAATTACGACAAGCACTGTTGCTCCACACATTGATGACACAGAAATTAGAAACGTGTTACTGAAAACGGATGTGTTTTGTGTAGTATACGATGTTGGTGTAGCAGATGGAACAACTAGGAATTCTGTTGTCGTCATGGAATTTGATTTCTCTAGTCCACTTGTAATATCAGGCGACATAGTTTGTATAGAAGTTTTTTCTCGAGTTGAAGTTGCATGTCCAGCTGCAGTGATTGGAAGAAGTGGTCTAGAGCAAATTCCTGGATAGTAAAGTGTATATCCATCACGGCACTTGCAAACCACGTCCTTTGTGGCTGTAGCAGGTTCTCTTACAACTGCATTCTCTACACAGACTGACACAGGTTTACACAAATCATAAGGACTATTTGTGTCTGAGTAGTCTAGTCCTGCTAGACATGGCTGGCATTGAGTTGGTGTGGTATGGTTGCAGAAGTGAGTGACACCATATCCTAGAGGGCACAAGGTGCAGGCTTTCCTTGAACAGCGATTAGGTATTTTGTCAGGGTAGAGGAGCTTGCAGTCATTGGAACGGCCTCCACATGAATGAATCATCTACATTTATCACCAGAAGCAATGAGAAACTTACAGTAGTATAGTTATTTGATAGTGTAAGGTTTGCAATATCTTGTTTTGTTGTTGTTGTTGTTGTTGTTGTTGTTGTGTGTGTGTGTGTGTGTGTGTGTGTGTGTGTGTGTAGGCATGAAATGTGTATGTGTAGGATTTGGTTCACGTCAGAGCTGCTAGCGATGCAGTCGACATTGGATCTAGTGAGTATTCTTGAGAAACATCTCGTCATGTCAGTATATTCAAAGTGTGACTAAATCCAAAGTTCATTGTCCGCCACCAGATTGTTATTGTGTACATTTACAGTGCATGGACAGCCTTGAGAAGGTTATTTGGCAGTGTGAGTTTGTTGAACAAAGCAACTTTCTATTGCAGAACTTCATGATCAACAACATGAAACATTTGCGTATAAACAACTGCAAATAAGGGCGTCAATACAGTGAAACTACTGAGTTGCTGGAATAAAACAGTCAAAAATGTCTGTTTGATGATGCAATTATATGATGCAAAAGTCATGCAATGTTGACGCGGTCTTGGCGCTACTTTCTGGCTTCCGGTTCATCTAAGTGTCGCTAGATCCCATATGTTGGTATATAATGTCACTAAATCCGAAGTAATAAAGACCAGACCATAGCTAATCACCGGGCAAAAAAGTTGTTTTATACGCAAAGTGTCGGTAACCCGAAGTCGTTAGCTAAATCCAATGACTATTATTGTATACAGCTCTGGCCTGGGGGCTACTTTCTCGATTTTCCGGGCTTAGCTTAGTTACTAGAAATTGCTTAGAATAAGTAGACAGTGCGTGAATTCACCAAAAATGCAAGCGGTACGTCTCGTTAATTAATTAGTTTATTTTGGGTTGCGGGCGTAGACATGTACGCATAGTACGCCCTTTCTATAAATCGGGCACCGACACCTTCGCAGTCTGTCATCTATCTAGAAAAAGTTGTCAAAACGGTAGGTCGTTTGACCTAAATGCATGTGAAGGGTCTACCTGTTGATCCTGGAAATCGGCAGCGAGTCTAGCTATGTAGATCGCTTGCAAGGGAAAGCGAAAGCGGATTGGAATGTTTAGTATTGAGACTAACTTTTGCAGAAATGTTGCGCTACATGCATTGCTATAATTAGTTGTAACTCATTAATTAATCATAGTTTCTATGGTCTACGTAGTTTGTGATGTAGAATGCCATGCCGATAGCAGATCTAGAACAGGCTGGTCTTCTATTATATTTCTCCTTTTTCTATTCTAGAACTGCTAGCATGTAACGACGGTAATATAGCCTAGAGCACTCACCAGCAGAAACGAGGACAGCATCTGCAGTTTGTGTGCCAGAGTGATCGGAGGCTTCTTGACTGTCTGCGTGGCAGCCATTGAAGAGTCGAACAGATTCTTGTTGTTTGTGCGACCAGTGTAGGAGTCTTGCTGCAGGTAGTCGCTCGAGAGCAGTATGTTGAGAAATTCTGGACCGTTTCAATTCTCACGATTGGATTGATATACCTAGTTTCAGTATGTCTAATCGCTATGCATACCGGCCACGGTAGGTGTACACTAAAAATGTTAGTATGTAGGTTTCTCGAAAGTCTGCTAGAAATGAAAAAGCATTAGACCCTCGCCTGCTAGCCTAGTCTATGGCAACAGGGAACAGCTACTACAAGAAACGACACACACGACTAGGCTGCCAGGGGCTGGATACCGTCTCTTATTACTGTGACCTTCTAGCGCATATCAAAAAAGTATTCTATTTGCTGGTGTCAGGCCTGTACGCAGGATTGTTACAGGGAGTCTATTGCGTGCGTCGCTGGACCTCCAAAAATAGAGGAGACCGGCTGCAGGTGTCTATTGTCTAAAAGGCCAGGCCACACCTACTCATATGGGGGTCATGCCCTTCCCATGCGTAGCAACAGCGCTTGGGGCAGAGCTGCCAGCTCTCCCGCATTCAGCGGGAGACTCCCGCATTTGGGACCCTTCTCCCGCCTACCCGCATTTGGCATCAAATCTCCCGCATTCTGACCATTGGTGGGTGTGAACAAAATGATAGACGTGCCTGTTCTGTGTAACTGTGACCCTACCGTTTTAGTACATTCATGTGTACGCACATACTTGATATTCCAATATCAATTTCCATTTGTCAGCCCCTCTCCTCATCCGGCTCTTTCCTAGCATACTTGGTCAAAATACTGTACCGACATAGAATGAGGAGTCGGTCAGAGGTGGAAAAGAGGGAGGGGCTGGCTACCCAGTGATTTTCCTACAATACATTTGATGCGTCCTGGGACGCATTGGAGGAGGTTGGGACGCAGATTTCAGACAGCGGGACGCAGATTTCAGACAGCGGGACGCAGATTTCAGACAGCGGGACGCAGATTTCAGACAGCGGGACGCAGATTTCAGACAGCGGGACGCAGATTTCAGACAGCGGGACGCAGATTTCAGACAGCGGGACGCAGATTTCAGACAGCGGGACGCAGATTTCAGACAGCGGGACGCAGATTTCAGACAGCGGGACGCAGATTTCAGACAGCGGGACGCAGATTTCAGACAGCGGGACGCAGATTTCAGACAGCGGGACGCAGATTTCAGACAGCGGGACGCAGATTTCAGACAGCGGGACGCAGATTTCAGACAGCGGGACGCAGATTTCAGACAGCGGGACGCAGATTTCAGACAGCGGGACGCATCCTATTAATTAAGTGCATTCTTGTCTACTAAAACCCATTCTACCCCCTATATAAGGAACTGATGATGAGTTAATGAGCTAGAGGTCACACCAGGTGTGCTCATTGGAGCTTGTACATGTTACATTATTTTAACCTAAATGGTTCCAGTTGCTTTCTGTACGTCTTACAAGATAATTGTATAATGATCATAGCTCCACCCCTTGTATCTGAATCCTCTTTGTCCTTTGTAGGAAGGGCTTAGTTAACCTAATAAACGAAAATGCCAGGCTCTGCTATACCAAGATCATCGGGAAGGTCCAAAAGGCAGCAGAAATATTGTAGAATTCGAAGTTCAACCTTATGGAGAATAGTCTAGACCTGCTGGTTTATTGTAGAATAGTAGCAGCTAGGCGTGTTCTGTTTACGTACTGCTAAACTGACTTTGCGTCTAACGCTTGCTCCAGTAACTGTGACAGATGTACTTGTCATACCAGTAACAAATGCTGGCTGTGATGACAAAACTACGGAACCGTTTGTCTGAAGAGAAAATTGACTGCTTGATGCGCATTTTACTAGAAGGACCATCTATGTATCAGTTTAATTTTGAGCGTGCATTTTGCAAGTGGAAAGAGCACAAAGCTAGAAGGTTACTTGAACAGCACCATGGGTGCAAAGTGTTATAGGCACTCACTGCCACATAACATGATAAACATAATTACAGACTGTTATTAAAAGTTTGTTTGCACAAGTTTGGTTATTAAACTAGTAAACATGCTCACATGTTTGTTTGATATAGATTATAGTAGAAAGTATTTGCCTATAATACTTGGACAGCATCTAGGCGTAATTTGTATGACTATATTATAACATGATGAACATAGTCAGTGTTATTTGAATTTTGGTTTAATAATGAAACCTGTCTACAAGTTTGGTTGATATACATACATTACAATTACATTCACCGCAGAAAACGTTTACTACTGTACCACATTACCTACTTAGGCCACGCCTCTTTAGGGGCGGGGCCAAAGGGGGTAGGAAAATCACTGATTACCATATGTATTGCTGGAAAAGCGATCGAAGAAGGCTACAAGAAAATAGAATCCAGAACATCCCAACTAGCCACAAGAATGTGCATGTACTTTGTTCTTAGATTTTTATAACAGCCAGTAGTACGTACAGTACAAGGTCTGTGTTTAATTAATTAACTATTATGTTTAGTAATTGATGTTGATGCTGTGTGTCGCTAATTAGGCACATTAATCAATCTGGTAAACATTTGTTGCGCTATAATTATATTAATTAATGGCTTCTACTCCAACCGGGCATGCAAATACTTAAATTTTGATGATTAGATATTATATATATATATATTATTTAACACTTATTACGATATAAATTTACTGATATTAATGCTATTGTAGGCGTGTCCAAAAAATTTGAAAACTCCCGCATTCTCCCGTAATTTTTCCTGCAAACTCACGCATTTTGACACCGCTAGGTTGGCAGGTCTGTTGGGGGTCGTTTGCAATAGAAGTAGACCTAATAAGTACACAAGTTAAAGAAAGGTAAACGAGTGTCAGACGACGCAATTGTTTTCACAGACATGTAGGTAACACATGCTGCTGTACAGCAGTACAGAATCGATGAGATGTTTTACGATTGACTCATCGACACATGGACTGGGACTAATGCAGTCACGTATGAGGAGCGTTTATCTTAGAAACAAAATTGGAACTTGAGCTGTAACTCCCATGTTGACAAGATGAAAGAAGTTTTTGGGCAAAAATATGACATCCTGCAAAGTAATTATCATATTCCGATATTTAGATAGTAATAATAGTCATACAGTATAAAAAATATATCATTGTGGGCCTACATATATGCATCCTAGAAGGTGTAATACAGGGACGGCGGAAGGTTCTTTGGATTGGGGGGGGGGGGGGGCGGGAATTTTGTAACAGCTAGACTGCTGCCATTTTAATTTTTAACTGAATATGGTTGGTTTGTTATTGATCCATCTGTGACAGAAGTAGCCAGAGCATCATGGATAAATGATCATGACAATTTGTATCAAGTGAGTCAACTGCAGCACCATTCAATAACCATTCACTTACAGGCAACAAAACTTCCAAAGTATTTTTTGATCCTCATCCAGGATTGGTGGGGCGATGCCCCCAATCCCGAGATTGGAGGGGTGGATGCCCCTCTTGTCCTTGGTTCCACCGCCCCTGGAATAGACTGAAAGCTAAAGGCAAAACGTGTAGAGCAAGTTTGCTTAAACCTGCTGCTTGAAGGCTAACAACTAACTAAAAACTTAAAACTAACGATAATGTTTGCTCACTGAGGGCCAGGCCTCACTGGTTATCAGTTTTAGAGTAGGTATCCATCTGCCATCTGCCCTAATTCCCTCTCTCGTACATCACCACAGTGTAAGTACATACACTGTATATACATACCCCTCATAGGCATAGGAACGGTGTGCGACGAGAGACCATCCATGACCCCCAATATTTTGCCTGCCTCACTGCATTACCCCACATGCAGTAATGAATTTGGCCTCCAAACCCCACACATCTCCTAGGCTTATGTGGACCTATGCTCCTTACCACTTGTACTGTACCTGGATGGAAAGTATGAGTAATATAGAATAGTGAATGTTTGACCTCCAAAGCTCGAATCCTTCCAACTCCTATATATATGCCTATACTCCTTATCAATTGTACCTGAATGGAAAGTATAAGTAAAATAGGATACTGAATGTGTGTACAAATCAAATTTATCTCTCAAGATCAGCAACGATGTACATATAGAACCTGGACGAGGCAAGTTTTACACCCAACTTGAGTTTGGGTTTAGCAGTTTCAACTGACGCTCGATCTCTGCTAGAGTTGCCTTGTCGAGTGTTCCATAAACTGGACGTGTCAGACCCCATGCCTTTTGACATTCCGTGATAAATCGACGGAAAGTATGAGCACATGATACCGAGCACGGATCGGCATTACAGACCAAGCCCAGTCTAATAAAAGAAAGATATCAAATTTTATGGCGTGCATTACGGGGGTAGATGGATGACCGTTCCATGCGTAGACGTTTAGATTGGAGAGACAAGTGAAGAGCTTCGTACGTCAGCTTGTCGATCTTCCCGTCTACACGCAGCTGCTCTTTCTATGAGAGACATAAACATGTAGGATTTGTGTGTATCTTTGTTTGTTTGTGTGTTTGTGTGTGCACGTGTGTGTGTGTGTGTGTGTGTGTGTGTGTGTGTGTGTGTGTGTGCACACGCGTGTGTGTGTGTGTGTGTGTGTGTGTGTGTGTGTGTGTGTGTGCGTGCGTGTGTGTGCGTGTTTCTGTGTGTGTCACTGTGTCTGTGTTTGTTTGTTTGTTTTGTGTGTGTGTGTGTGTGTGTGTGTGTGTGTGTGTGTGTGTGTGCCTGTGTGCATGCGTGCGTGTGTGAGTGAGTATGGAAGTACAGTATATACATGTAAATATAGATTATATGTAACGTGACTTATGATTATGATGGCACTTCTTTTTCTTGATTTGCTAAACAGTGATTGTAGTTTTCCACATTAATTAATTAATTATTGTGTTGCGATTACCAATATTTTATGTGAAATAAAGTGAGTGAGTGAGCGAGTGTCAAAATGTAGTTCTGTCTGTCCATCAGTCTGTCCATCAATCCGTCCATCAGTCTGTCCATCAGTCTGTCCATCAATTCGTCCATCAGTCCGTCCATCAATCTGTCCATCAGTCTGTCCATCAATCTGACCATCAGTCTGTCCATCAATCTGACCATCAGTCTGTCCATCAGTCTGTCCATCAATTCGTCCATCAGTCCGTCCATCAATCTGTCCATCAGTCTGTCCATCAATCTGACCATCAGTCTGTCCATCAATCTGACCATCAGTCTGTCCATCATGTCTCTGTCTCTGTTCATGTTTTGATCTACCAGACGTTGTGAAAATTTCTAATTACCTGCCTATCGTGTAGCAGTGCAGTGCTCATTAGATGAAAACAATGCAACAAAACTGGTTTTACCTTTTGTAAGCCACCGTCCATGCTTTCATTATAAGAGATCTGAAAGAGCTGATTATCACATGATTTAGAATGGGCTTATCGTTCCACGTAGTTTACCTGGAAGCAACAAACAGCTTTCAACAACAGATCCGAATACGTTCCATCTGCATCAGCAAGAGTTGTGAGGTAACCAAGGTGTTGCAACATGACCTGCCAATTTACAGTCGTGTGAGTAATTGTTATAAAATATAAAAGGGACAGCCAACCTGGCACACTTGAATGATGGGACGTATTACAAGTGAGAGACTGACATTAAAAGGCGTACCAAAATCACTTCGAAATTTTTTATCCATGCTGCAGGTCACATCGTCGGTCAATGTAAGAAGTAAAGGATTCTCAACAGTTGCAGAAATCTGGTCTGAACTCATATATGCACTCGTAGGTAGTGGTACAGCCAATCGCTCAAGAGTCAAGCACGTCTCAACAAGTTGCCAACTATCATCACTACATCCGTTTGATAGTGAAACAAGAGATAGACCTTGTTGTAGATCTACACACAAAACGAATGAAAGAATGAAGGAAGAAAGGAAAACAAAAGTACTTCGTGAAGACCACTAGGCAATCCTTCTAGTATTTCCACCCTATCACAATTATAAAGTCTACAAATGATGGCAAGAAGCAGCTGTGATGTTGAAAGACACCTGGCCGTCCACTTCTAGTTGCATGATTCAAAACTGAATGATTTATCCAGCTGCACGGCTGCATGCTCACAAACATAGTGCTGATGCAATTAGTAGAAACTTTTGTGACCATAACTTGTCAGCAAGAAGGCAGAATTCAATCATGCCTTACTGCATGAAACTTTAATAGTATTAGGGAAATTCAGGGCTTGTTGCCTCTGTCTTTTATTAGATGTGCCTGTGTCTTGTATGACCACACATGCCAAGCAACTAACAAATAATGAACTGATGAACAAACTGCTTTCATGCTGAGAAGGATCGGATGGTTGCTGCCTGTACCAGTACAAGGAATGAATGGGTGAAGAGAGTCAGTGTCTGTACCAAACGTCGTTTATCCATTATCTAGAAACTTAATGTTTACCTGTGATTTTCGGTAATCCAACTGTAGGCCCTAACGGCGTGTGTAGTGTCTGGCAGCCGGTGCCTTTCAGGAGGTGGCACGAGATAACGTCTCGAATATAGTCATCTTGTGATGTTGGTAAACCAGATCTCACCCTATCAACATAAAAAGCTATCACTGGTGTGTGTGTGTGTGTGTGTGTGTGTGTGTGTGTGTGTGTGTGTGTGTGTGTGTGTGTGTGTGTGTGTGTGTGTGTGTGTGTGTGTGTGTGTGTGTGTCAGCCTTACTTTACTACAGCAACATAAGCAACTGATTCCAAGTCTGAGGGTACAAGAACTGCTCTGCACAGTCTACATAAACAATACCAACTATCCATCACTGTTTCCTCCACTACAACAAACTTGGATGACACTCTACCGAGACGGATCAAAATACCACTCTTTAATCACATAAGGTGTGTAGCCTTTGAGCTCTTGGATATCACCAGACAAAACGAAGGGAGAGTCTTGAACCACACAGAATCTTCGATACGCAGAAATATCACACGTGACAAATTGTTCTATCCTGTTGACAGCAAATGTTGCAATTAAAATCATGGAAACAAACAAGAACAAACGTGTATGGTGACTGTTATCGCATCACAGTGATAGCTACCTCTCTGAGGCTTGCAAATTGTCATCACTTAGAGCCATAACATACTGAGCTGCCAACTGAAGACTTGAGAGGAAGTATCCGGCTTGACCTTGTATTACAGTTGGATTGCAATAATCAGATATGAAGGCCAACGTTGTAGCCTAGAGAAACTCGGTTGACTCAGTTAATCGAGCAGCAGTGAGGAAATGTGGTTTGAAACTTTGATTTATTACCAGATCTTGTATGTTTGCTTTGATAACAATGTAACACCAAATATCCATAAAGATGTCTGCCAGAATCCAAAACAAAGAGTGTATGTCAAATGTAATGAACTGACACACGCACACACATGTGCACGCACATGCACACATGCATGTACACCACACACACACACACACACACACACACACACACACACACACACACACACACACACACACACACACACACACACACACACACACACACACACACACATCCACATGCACACACATGCACACACATGTGCACGCAAATGCACACATGCATGTACACCACACACACACAAACACACACACGCACGCACGCATGCATATGTACACATGTACACATGCACACACACATATGTACACACACGCACGTGCGTGTGCATGCACGTGTACACACACACACACACACACACACACACACACACACACACACACACACACACACACACACACACACACACACACACATGCGCGCACGCACAGACACACGCACACACACACACACACACACACACACACACACACACATGTACACACACACACACACACACACACACACACACACACACACACACACACACACACACACACACACGTCATATATTGCAACCTGCTCCAACTGGTTCATCGCTGTCTTCTCCAACTTTTTGGAAAACAGCATTTGCTGCACTGATTATATCATACAACTTTTGCCCAGGTGTCACAGAAAAATAACTAGCCCTAGCAGACAAAAATGATACTATAAATCAACAATCAAGGAGGACACGCACAGAAACCCTCCAGCTAACTTCAACTTTGAAATTGCATCAGCAAATGGTACGACCTCTTGAGACTGAAACTGTTTAGGAATCCTACACAAGAGCTAGACAATACAGTGCTTACATTAATTGCTGATGATGACGCACCCCATCTGGGATTGAGTGACTCCTCGGTACTTGACACACTGATGATGTATGGCTTCGTCATTCGCTCTTGCTTGAACGTGCTGAAGACAGAGAGTACGAATGGCAGGCATTAAACTGCTCTCTACCTTTGACTAGAAACATTAAAATAAGTACATAATTAATTAATTAATTAAACAACAGTGTGTGTGGATGTGTGTGTGTGGACGTGTGTGTGTGTGGATGTGTGTGTGTGTGAGTGTGTGTGTGTGTGTGTGTGTGTGTGTGTGTGTGTGTGTGTGTGTGTGTGTGTGTACATGTGTGTGTGTGTGTGTGTGTGTGTGTGTGTGTGTATGTGTGTGTGTGCATGTGTGAATAACCCATACATGGACACTGTTGAACGTCAGCTCTTTCTCATGGTGTGTAAACTGGTAGTCAACAATGTAATCACACAAAGCCTGTATATAGTCCTGATAACGATCAGGATGAGCGCCCATTGAATTCCGACTCAACGAACACAACAACGTATCCTCCTTCCAACATTCTGCAACATACTCACGCAGTTTCCGACCTTCAAACGATGGATTAGACGGATCCAAAGACACAAGTTCATCAAGAAACGATTTCTGTCCTTCCCTGAATGTGACATCTAACTCACTCATCGAATGTAAATCGGTAGGTCGACTACGTCCAAGCAACGACCGAAGTTGTAAGCGCATTTCACTCAATTTAGAGTCCGTTTGACCAACAACAAGAGTTCCTTGTTGCAATTGCTTTTGTCTTCTGGCATGGAAATGTTCGTCGATAGAGATACTCAACACACGTGGCTCGGTTCCTGACTCTTTTAGACGTTCTCTGAGACGAAGTCTTCGTTTTTCAGACTGAATTGCGATCAAGCGTGACTGTAGTTCATATAGGATCTCGTTGGATTGTACCCAGTTTTCATACCCAATGATCGTGAGGTAATGAGGTGGTTTGTCTTGAGATGAAAGAGACCTGAGTTCGGAGAGGACGTCGTTCAACCTTGCAATCTATGGTGTTCCAAAATCATTTCAATATTCTATCATCACTATTTTACAGCTAACTTAAAGATATAGACAATGCAAGCAAAATTGTAGTTGAATGTTGTTTTGTTTATAGGCAAACACACACACACACACACACACACACACACACACACACACACACACACACACACACACACAGAGACAGACAGACAGACAGAGTTGCAATACTCTTAGTAAAGGCCAGTGGCAGCAAGTAGCGTGGCCTATCAGATATAGAGGTTTTGGTATGACTTCGTTTTCATCCACATCAGCGTTTGCCTTTGTATCATCTTGGGCTCATTCTCTGTCACAGTTGCCAAAGCACTTTCCAGATACCAGTCTTGTAGTCGACAGCCTGATTTCCAACAAGAAAGACAACACCATTAGTCATTCACTACATCAAGCCATCCATCCCAACTACCACCTATCCAGTTTGACAACTGAGATAAAATTACAGCAAAAGCTAACAGACAGTCTGCTCAGGTCTGAAGTCAGTGAAAGGATTGACTCGGCTACTTGTCCAAAAGAAGTATTGCGTTTGAGGTCAATTCAAGGAAGAGGGGCGGGAGCATGGCTAGATGCCATCCCGAACTCACAAAGGTTTGCACTAAAACCAAAAGAATTTCAGTTGGCAACCTTTTTGAGACTGGGATTGCCGGGAGACTCCTCAAAATGGATTACAAGATGCAATTGCGGAAAAGACCTGGATTCTGAGGGATACAATCTCATGACGTGTAAGACTGGAGGAGGTCCTGTCTGGACCCATAATACCATTGTAGGTGTTTGGTCCGAATGTTTGAGCCAGTTACACATAAACCACACGAAAGAGCCCAGAGAAAGGTACTGTGATTGCAAGGATCGACCTGACATAGCGATCATGGATCCAGTAACCAGAACAGACGTCGAAATAGATGTGTCTTTGGCCCACCCATGGTGTGCCGATTTCTTGTCAAGAGCAGTCCGAGAAGACAAGGCAGCAGCGGTAAGAAGGGAAGAGAGGAAAGTCAAGAAATACCAGTCGAAGGTCCTGCCGTGTGGATTATGCCTCAACTTCGTGCCTCTAGTTATGGAACACTTTGGTCGTTGGGGGAGACAAGCACAATCATTCCTGTCTCAATTATCTCAACTAAGTAAAAACATCGAACTTGGTAACAGTGACCAAGATTTCAAGTGCTACTGGAGAAGAAGATTCGCTGTAGCTCTCCAAAGGTGCAATGCAAAGGTTCTCATCCAGAAGATGAACCGCTCACAAAGCAA
>NC_085104.1:2765596-2770596 GCF_963422355.1 Corticium candelabrum
TGTGTGTGTCTGTGTGTCTGTGTGTGTCTGTGTGTCTGTGTCTATGTGTCTCTGTGTGTGCCTGTCTGTCTATCTATCTGTTTGTCTGTCTGTCTGTCTGTCTTTTTGGCTGGCTGGCTAGCTGTCTCTCTCTCTCTCTCTCTCTCTCTCTCTCTCTCTCTCTCTCTCTCTCTCTCTCTCTCTCTCTCTCTCTCTCTCTCTCTGTCTGTAAGCATGATATCTCTTGAACAACATAACATATATCAATATGAAATTTTGAGAATATGAAGATCATGCCAAAATTTTGGACAATTTCAAAAAGGGCAGTTAAAGTTGACAAATTGATTAATTTAATAAATCCATTCAATCAATTTATACTGTCAGCATGTTGGGTGTGCAATCCATAAAGGATGGCTTTTAGTGTTATAACATTTTAGTTGTGTTCATCAATGAAGGATGCTGATGTAGCAAGTTGATTGTCTTTTATGATGTAGAACATTTCGTCGACTGCATCGTGGGAGTACGCTTCAAGACAGATTGGTGCCGATGCTCGTTTCCAGTAAGATCGTTACAGTCCTTTGTGTTCATTCATCAATGTTGCCATGGTAACATGTGTTGTCAGTCTACTGAAGAGATCCAACGAACGTAAGCAAGTATTCAACGAATACAAGATCCAAAAAGGAAAAGAGGAGCGGGTCAGTAATTTCTTCATTATCATTCATTACGTTGTTGTGGCTTCTTACGGTTCGTCTGCTAATTTTTTAGGAATTGCAAAGGCGGAAGCAGCGCGAATCGAGAGAGGCCTTTCAGACGTTGCTTGAGACACACGAGAAGGTCTATCCAGACATGCGATGGAGGTACGTACAGTGAATATGTGGGCAGTAGTCAGTAACAGATCCAGGTGTTTCTTGTGTTTCCATGGAAATTACTTTGAGACTCGGAGTAGCAATTGTCTGGTTGATAACTTGTTACACACACTTGGTAACAAAATGGCTGCATAACACAGTGAAAACTGTACACAATGAAATCCACAAATTCTATGCAGTACAACCTCGATTATCCGGCCAAATTTATTTCCGCCCAGAAAGCACGTGTTGTTCACGTGTTTTCCACGTGACGTCATTCTAACGTGGCAACCTGTGAACTGATTCCAATATTGGAACCATAGAGGACTTTTACATCATTAAATGTGTAAACATGTTGAGTCGTTGTTGAACTAATATTGTTATATATTTATTAATTAATAAATATTTTTATTATTTATTATGTACTTGACTGTCAATGTATGACTGAGCCTCAAGGAAGTCACCACATCATCATTTCATTTATTGTGTGTGTGTGTGTGTGTGTGTGTGTGTGTGTGTGTGTGTGTGTGTGTGTGTTGTGTGTGTACTTTCGATTATCCGGACAATTTGGCTTCCGCCGGAAAAGTTGAGATAATCGAGGTTGTACTGTAGTAGATGATAAGTCTTCAAGGGTTGGGTGTGTGTGACGGTGCTGCCTAGGTGTTTGAACTTGACTCTCTGCTGTATGTATTTTAATTTAGATTACTATCAACTAGTTAATAGTGATAAGTTTTAAGCACAAAAGCGAAAACCTTTTTTACAGAATCCTGGATCTGCCATTGGTAATTGACATCTTGTTGAGACAAACTGTGGAATGATGGAAAACAACGTGTCTTGCTGACAGACTGGGACACGTGGATACACACACACACACACACACACACACACACACACACACACACACACACACACACACACACACACACACACACACACACACACACACACACACACACACACACACACACACACACATACACATGCACACACACACCCACGAGAACACACACACGCACAAGCACATGCCACACACACACATGGCAAAAATGGCAAATGGACAAGGAGCTGCAGTTCGTTACAGTTACACCTCCCAGCCAGATGGCTGGGTTCCTGTGCACTAAGCAGGAGCTATGGGCTATGCTAAGCAATCTCCTGGAGCCTGTCCAGGTGCTCGCAGGAGCACCGACTGCGACGCCAACTGTGGTGTGGGCACCCGAAGTCCCACCCGGACCCCAGTGGCTAATGGACTTTGTCGCAGTTGGGGGCCTTATGCACGCACGCACACACACACACACTACACACACACACACACACACACACACACACACACACACACACACACACACACACACACACACACACACACACCTTGAACGTTTGCTGCTTTGTGTCATTTGTGTATTTTTGTAATGGAATTGTGTGATAGGCATTGCTGTGAATTGTTTGGTGACCACACAGCCTTCAAGGCAGTACATGCATCTGAACGAAGGGTAGGTGACACTCATTTTGTTTCTTTGCATGTCTACATGTGTCTTTTGTTTGTTTATTTGTCTTTTTATTTGTCTGTTAGCTTTTGTTTGTCTTTTTGTCGGTATGTATGTTTGTTTGTCTTTATATCTGGTTGTGTATTTGTTTGTTCATCTTTCTATTCCTTTGTATGTCTGTTAGTGTCTTTGTGTGTATGTTTTTTGTCTGTTTGTGTGTATGTATGTTTGTTTGTTTGTTTTTCTAATTTTTTTGTTTGTTTCCTTTTTTGTCTCTCTGTCTGTTTGTTTATTTGCCTTTCTGTCTGTTTGTTTATTTGTCTTTCTATTTCTTTGTTTGTCACTTTGTCTGTTTGTGTGTTTGTTTGTTTATCTGTCTATCTGTTTGTATGTTTGTTTGTTTGTCTTTCTATTATTTGTTTGTTTCTTTGTTTGTCTTTATGTCTGTTTGTCTGTATCTTTGTTTGTTTTATTTTGCTTGTTTGTTTGTTTCATTGCCCGTCTGCTTAGAAATGACATTTTTATTGTCTTTGCATTAGGAAATATTTGAAGAAGTCATTTATCAACTGGGAAAGAAAGAGAAGGTTGTACGACATCCAGAAACGTCAACAAAACATCTTAACATGTTGCAAATATGATTCTAGACTGAAGAACAAGAAAGACAAAATAGACATCAGAAAACAATGAAGGAGATCTACATGAACATGAAGGGTGTGACATACAAAACGACATGGGCTGAGGTTTTGACAATCATATTTGCCATTGATTCTCTGTGTTTATTATGTCACACAACTATGTGTTTATGTTTAGTGTTTGGGGATGCTGGAAACTAATCCCGACTTTACTGAAGACGACTCACTTGTAGGGCTAGATAAAGAGGATGCACTCATTGCGTTTGAAGTTTACATCCGGGAACTTGAGAGGGTGTGTGAGCAATGTGTGTAGACTTGAGACGTGAATGCTCGCTGTTTGTTTTGTTGTTGTTGTTGTTGAAACGTATTATTGCAATTGATGTGGTGATTTTGGTTAGTGGTTGTGTATGGTTGTCGAGCTTGCTGATGTGATGTGATTGAAGTTTTTATGTTTTGTAATTTGTTGTTTGTTTGTGTGTTTGTTAGTTTATCTTTTGTGTCTGTCTGTTTGTTTTCATGTCTGTCTGTGTGTGTGTGTGTGTGTGTGTGTGTGTGTGTGTCTGTCTGTCTGTCTGTCTGTCTCTTTGTTTGTCCATCTGTGTTTGTCTTTTTGTTTGTTTGTTTGTCTTTCTTTCTGTTTGTCTGTCTGTGTGTTTGTCTGTTTGTCTGTCTGTCACTTTGTTTGTCTTTTTTCTGTTTGTTCGTCTGTGTTTGTCTGTTTGTCTTTCTTTCTGTTTGTCTGTCTGTGTGTCTGTCTGTCTGTCTGTCTGTTTGTTTGTCTTTTTTCTGTCTGTCTGTCTGTCTTTTTTTCTGTCTGTCTGTCTGTGTGTTTGTATGTATGTATGTATGTTTGTGTTTTTTCTGTTTGTCTGTCTGTGTGTTTGTCTGTATGTTTGTATGTATGTATGTATGTATGTGGCTCAATTGGTTAGAGTGTGCAATTGGAGATTGGCAACATCTGGGACCTTCGGGTCAGAGTTTGAGTGCGGGAAGGCCACATACATAAATTTCCTTGGGCAAGGAACTAACATACAATTGCCTCTCTCTCCGGAGTGTCAAGTTCTGTCTACAGCAAGTATCTACAGCAAGTATCTACAGCAAGTACAGCAAGTGTGAAGTACATCATGGTGACTTCTGATAGTGACTTCTGATACAGTAGTGTTAGATTGCAGAATAGTGATTACAGTATCGAACCTGGGCCTTAGGGGCTCTTGTATGTATGTATGTACAAAAAATGTATGTATGTATGTATGTATGTATGTATGTATGTATGTCTGTTTCTGTCTATCTCTGTCTGTTTGTTTGTTGGTCCGTTTGTCTGTTTGTTTGTTTGTCATCTGTGTTTGATCTATCAATTTTCTTTTTGTCATTTGGCTACTCATTGATTTATCTGTCTACCTCTCTAACTATCACTCTTATGAAGGCACGAGACGATGAGTTACATACAGCTAGAGTGAAGGCAAGACGTCAAGATAGATACAACCGTGAAGCATTTGTGGTCAGCAACCACACAATTTGTGTTACAAATTTTTGCTTGCACTTTTGTGTTTCTGTAATTTGTTGCATTCTCTGCTTTCCTAGGCTTTCTTAGAAGAGCTAAATAAATTGAAAAAGTTGACATCAATGTCCTTTTGGGTCGAGTTGTATCCTGATGTTAGCGCTGATCCTCGATATGATGCAATGCTTGGTCAAGGCGGTAAGTATTGTTATTCTATTAGTAATATTCTTATTATATTCTTAGTTGGTTATTTTTTCACGATTTATCATCACCGTGGCTTAGTGGTTAGCAACAATGACTGCCAGTCCATTGTTTGGGGGTTCAAACCTCAGTGACGACAGTAAATTATGAAACTTGTCTGTCTTTCTTTCTCATGTTTCTCTAGCTTTGTCCATGAGACTATGACTTGTTTCAGTCGTTGGGGAGTTTCTGTGGTCTGGCGAATGGTCCATTGACGATGACGTTTAGCACTTTCCTGGTGGTCATTGATATCCACTAGGAATGCTGTTCACGAGTTCACGGTCACCGTAATGCCTGCAAACTATATCAAATTGGCTAGTCA
>NC_085104.1:2773096-2778096 GCF_963422355.1 Corticium candelabrum
GTGTTCCTCTTGTGATAGAACATTTTGGGAGGTGGGGCACAAAGGCAGAGAATTTTTTGCAGCATTTGTCACAACAATCAGCAAATCCAGAAGCCAATTTTAATGCTTCCATGTTCATGTTGTATTGGAGAAAAAAATTTTCTACAATTCTGCAAAGATGCAATGCCAAAGTTATCCTTAGAAAACTTTCAAAACTGTCACCTAATCATAGTGATTTAGATAGATTATTTGATTTTGACATTCAAAGTCAGGTCCACTAGTTAATGACTTTGTTGTTTGCAAGGACTGACTTGTATTTAAAAAATCCTAGCATATGTACAAGTAGAATTTGTATGAGAATAAATTGTCTGTCTGTTCATTTGTCTATTTGTCTGTCCATCTGTCTGTTTGTCTGTCTGTCTGCCTGTCTGTCTTTCTGTTTGCCTGTCTGTTTGTCTGTCTGTTTGCCTGTTTGTCTGTCTGTCTCTATGTATGTATGTTTGTTTGTCTGTCTGTCTGCTTGTTTGTTCGTCTGTCTGTCTGCTTGTTTGTTCGTCTGTCTGTCTGATTGTCCGTGTCTGTTGCCTGTCTGTTTGCTTGCCTGTCTGTCTGTCTGCCTGTTTTTCTGTCTGCCTGTTTGTCTGTCTGCCTGTTTGTCTGTCTGCCTGCCTGCCTGCCTGCCTGCCTGCCTGCCTGCCTGCCTGCCTGTTTGTCTGTCTCTTTGTCTATCTGTCTATTTGTTCGTCTTTCTGTCTGTTTGTTTGTGTCTGTTTGTCTGTCAATCTGTCTCTCTGTGTTCATATTTCTTGTCTTTCTCATCTGCTAGCCAACATGTTTGTCTGTCTTGGTCACAAGTAGACTTGCTTGTGTGCAAGTGTGTTTTCTATCAACATTTATAATCATGTTGATACTCTGTGTTACACAATGGCAGATGTTTGAGGCTACTGTTCTTGCGGATGATCGATCCGATCCACTAGATCGCGGAAACATCAAACTGACGTACAAAAGTGTAAGCATCACACACAAATCTTGTTTAAACATTTACCCATCAACTGATGTTGCAGCTGCATGAAAAAGCTGAAGCAAGAGAGAAAGAGAGGCTGAAAGCAGAGGAGAGGAAGGTTATAAACATTCATTAATTTTTTAGATAATTTAAAAATGTAAAAGCATGAACAATAATTTTAAAGTTAAAATTAATTTTAGTTTCGGAAACGTGAGGCTGCATTCAAGGAAATGCTGAAGGACAGTGACCCTCCTATTACCAAGAACTCATCATGGGAATTGGTAATGTATTGGTGAATGATGCTAGAGTCTTCAGTAATATATAACTTTCTCACAAGGTTCGACTTCGTTTTGAGAATGAGGATGCATTCAAAGATGTTGCCGAAGAGTCGGAGAGATTGTTTATGTTCAAGGATTTTGTCAAGAATCTTGAGGTCTGTTGATCGAGTTGATGATGTGGTGTGATGTTGAGATGTGTTTGTTAGAGTGATGAAGAGCCAAGAGAAAAGAAGGATGAAAAGAAGTCTCATCGTTCTCACAAGAAACGTAAGAGGAGGTCACGCTCTTACTCACCGTCGAGATCTCGATCACGATCAGTAAGGCAGATGATGGCATTTGGTTGTCTTTTTATGTGTGTGTGCATGTGCCTGCACACACACACACACACACACACACACACACACACACACACACACACACACACACACACACACGCACGCACGCACGCACACACAATGCAATTCTTCCGGGCTATTTGCCTATTGTCTTTTTCCTTGCCTGTCAGCATGTGTGTCTGCTTCAGTCAATTTCAGTCTTTGTTGTTTTGTACTAAACGTGTGTAGTACTGATAAATGGCCAAGAGGCACATTAACCTTCTTAGTGATGTATTGAATTGTGCCTCGTCGTGCTTCTTTGTTTATGCTTTTGTCTTGTTGTCAGGCTTCTGATTCGGCTTCTGATGGTGATCGAAGAGAAAAACGTAAGCGTTCTAAGAAGCGTGATCGCAGCTCACCAGCCACACCACCTCGTCGTCGATCTAAAGAACAGACACCGTCATCAGATTCAGGTTTGATGATTTTATGTCAAGACGTGGGCAGATCAGTATTTTATTGTCTTGATGTTGATGTCATGTTTATGTATATTTTTAATGTATAAAGTGTTTGAACTTGCTGTTTAAGCGTAAGATGGGAATGCATTACCCTTGATGCTAGGCCATCTTCGCTTTATGTGGTGGAGTAACGTGTGCAATTACAAACCTAGGGTTCACATGACCAGAAACAAAGTTGGCCAGGAATGCGCGTGCGCGCGCGTGTGTGTGTGTGTTCATATTTACATTATTGTTTCATGAGTGTTTGAGTTATGTGACTGACTGTATTTCACTAATATCCCCACACTGTCTGTGCAGAAAAAGAGTCACGAAAGAAGAAACACAAGAAGGTCATTAAACCATACAATTTGTTCCATACTATTATAACTCATAAACACTGTGTTGCTGCCCCCAACTCTATAGAAATCCAAGAAGAGAAGACGACATTCTTCGCCTTCAGTAATATGCAGCATTTGTATTGACCCAAAGTTTTCTCCAATAGCTTTCATTGCTGTTGAAGGTATCTCCTGAACCAACACCAAAAAAGAAGTCTAAGAAGTCATCAAAGGCTGGTAATGAGGCCGCTTCAGAGCAAGCATCTCTTCCCGATTCAAGTGAGGACGAAGCTGAGTTGCAGATGCGTAGAGAGCAACTGTTACGACAACTAGAACAAGGATAGGTATTACTTATGCATAACATCTGAATATACAAACAGCTACATATGGTGTATCTTGCTTGCTCGGTAGATATCATGATATAATATCTATTGAGTACCTATTGTGAGTACTACCTATTGTGTGAGACTACTATCTATTGTGTTACTAATAACTGTGCTTTGTGGTGTTGTGAAAGGCGGCATAGGGTCTGGTAATAGGAAGGTTATTGACTGGTTTCCAGTTGTGGGTACTTTACCGTATTTGGTAGTAACCATATTTGGTAGTAACTATATTTGGTAGTAACTATATTTGGTAGTAACCATATTTGGTAGTAACTATATTTGGTAGTAACCATATTTGGTAGTAACTATATTTGGTAGTAACTATATTTGGTAGTAACCATATTTGGTAGTAACTATATTTGGTAGTAACCATATTTGGTAGTAACTATATTTGGTAGTAACCATATTTGGTAGTAACCTTTTTAACATTACATCTTTTGAACCTGTAGCCGATTAATATAGCTAAAACGCGTTGGACAAAATAAAGAGCAGTGCCAGTTCGAATTTATACGTACAACGCACAATATTTATTACAGACATCCATCAATCTAGAGGTAGGTATGTAACCAGCATACTTGGAATCGTCCCCATGCATTTAAAATGTACCATCTGCTTTTGTTTGATTGATTTGACGATGTAAGTGCCATCCGATGCCTAAACAGACAATTCTGTCACAAAATGAAACACATATCTTGTCAAAGCTTCCAATCAGTGCATAAGAATGTCCTTTGATTTCAATATAAATGTTACATGTTTAAATCACCACGTGTGCTTAACACACGAGCACACACACACACACACACACACACGCACACACACACACACACACACACACACACACACACACACACACACCTGTCAGTGAAACACAAGTGCATACAAATTTTCTGCACGAATTGCCCATGTCTATACAAAGCATTCGCATGCGTCAAGTAGCACATAGCAATTGAATGCACAATATTTTCTTTATATATACCATGAAATCTATGTGCAATCGCCTATATATATATATATATATATATATATATATATATATATATATATATATATATATATATATAGACGGCTCTGTTACACCGTCTTTCCTAAAAGAAAGCTATAGAGCGCGTTAAATATTTTATAAATGGTCAGGGGCAATAGAAATTATGTAAATGTAAGGTTTGTCCAAAGATTTGTGTTTGGGCGCGGACGACTTCATGGATTACAAGGCGAGTAATCCTACTCAGCATGCGCAGAAGCGTGCTGCTGCCTAGCAACGAAGAAACCTACGTCTCGAGTCGCAGCGATCTCCATCCTAGATCATGAGCGCAAGACAGATAATCCAAGGTGAGACTAATAACAGACTGTCGCTATTGTGGGTGAGCTCATTGTGACTATGATATCGCTCTCAGTCTTTGAGAATTACCAAAAGGCGAGAATACAGTTTGTACAGACCGTGGCTGAGCTGAGTTCGCGCCCACAAAACATCGAGATACTACAGAATGCGGGTAAGCGTTTCGCTCGAGCTCTACGCACCGTTTTAGCGTCATTTTAACATCCTGATATCCCGGATGTTAGGAGTCATGTCATTGCTGCGGCCTCTCTTGCTTGATGTCGTCCCTACTGTCCAACAGACGGCAGCTCTGGCGCTCGGACGGTTGGCAAACTATAGTGATGACTTGGCAGAGGCGGTTGTGAAGGGAGACATCCTGCCCCAACTTGTCTACAGTCTAGCAGAGCAGAATGTATGTGAGACAACAACCAAAAACTAATAAAATAAACTATAATTAATAAAAAATATTATTTACTATTTTTGGCGTAATTCATTTTAATTAATTAAGTTTTAAATTTTATTGTTTGGTAAATGAATAATAAATTAATTTATTTTAATTAACTTAGTGTTGTGGATGTAGACAGTATAGACCACACCACTTTAATATATAACCATTGTAATAGACACAATACAGTAGTAGAGTACACCACATGGTGTCAGGAGTGAGTCCGTGTGAGCGAGTACTAAGTCACGAGTGCATTTGAGCGAGAGAGATGGCAGTCTTAATCACGCCACCTCCTCACTTGATTTTGCCCAACCAGATCGACGGTTGGGAGACTTGGATCCATCGTTTTGATCGCTTTGTTGCTGCAGTATTGGATATGGACGGATGAGCTGAATGATCAATACTCTTCTGTGCACTTTGGGTAGCAGAGCTGAAGACATTCTGGCGTCCTTTGAGC
>NC_085104.1:2783096-2803096 GCF_963422355.1 Corticium candelabrum
CATCAAACGTCCTATCTAAGCTCCTTCAATGCTATGTGGATGTAAATAGCTCTGAAGATCTACAGAATAAGTCAAAGAAAGCGTTGAAGGGTATCCTCCAGAAGTGTGTTCATCTGCCGGCTCTGGAGCCTTTGCTTCATGACGCGCCTCCGAATATACTCAAGCACGTTGTTGGTCAGTTTTCGAAGGTTCTGCCGCACGACGCGAAGGCCCGTCGTCTATTTGTAACAAGCGGAGGACTGAAGAAAGTGCAGGAGATCAGAGCTGAAGCAGGCAGCGCTCTATATGATTATATAATGGCAATAAACAATTGTTATCCAGAGGAGATTGTGAGGTAAGATGACGACAGACGTGTGTGTTAGTGAGATATCGCAAAACCAGAAATTCGTGCGACCTGAATATCGTGCAAATTTGCCCTAAAACGTGTACTACAAAAATGCTATGTGATTTTAATTTGTGGGATGTTAAGACAACTCGAGTATCTTCTACTCAAGTATACTGGTAACAGTTTTATATTGAATGGTCAATAACCACCGATAACACAGCAAGAAGAAAGAAAGCATTTATGTGTAGATGTTTGCTGCCTGTTCAACTTCATGTATATAGGTGTGGGGAGAAAAAAAGACTTTATCTGTCGTTGTCGAGCGATTGAAATAGTTGGGATCATGGATATGTAGGAAAACGGTGAGAGAAAGATGGAATGAACACTCACGCACGTGTCTATGCACAGTGCAGATTCAATTCGTGTGATGATATTTGGTCGCACGCACGATTTAGGTTATTGCACTAATTTCTGGTTTTGCAGTATACTGTAAATGTTGAGAACAGAGCCCATCCAATTACCTGTCTTGAGGTGATTAAATGGTAAAAATGTGCTTGTAAGAATCATTAATCACAAAAATGTCTGATTAATCCCTAAGACAGACAACCTATTGCAACTTGAAAAGGCATGTGTACATTAAGTTTGGCCTTAATTAATTCTCAATTTATTAGTAGCCTTAGAGTGTAAACTGGTACATGAACAGCATGGTTTAAACATGCATTGTCAGTGTACGTGCTGCATCTTTGCTTGTTGCACTTGATATTGCCAGACATGGGCAGAATGAAGATAATCATACAATGATTGCCCACTTCTGTCTGTCCACATGTCTGTCCACATGTCTGTCTGTCTGTAACGCGCTGACCGACACGACGCCAGTCTCAGATCGTCACGAAATGCAACTGGTGGGTTGAGATCAATCATAATGGCTGACCTGTCCGTCTCTCTGTAACGTCTGTACAAGGACTGTTTAGTCTCGGGCTGTTATCTTGGGCCTAATTATTTGGTTCTGAAAACGGTTTAACTGGGACTTTAGGCCACACTTTTTTCTATGTTTCTCGTTGTGCAATAATTGTCATTGCCAGTGGCCATCATTTGGCCATAATGCAGGTTAGATGTTTTAAAAACATGTAAATACTTGAGGCTTTTCTCTGACATTTATGGTGATAAACTGAGATGCGTGGAAAATTTCACACACTAGTTACAGTGACGGGCGTTGGCTGACTCTACTTTAGTGACGTATGTTTATAGAATGACGCAACTTCTGTGACAGCTGACTCAATGTCTAAGACAGACTGTTGGTCGGTTGTGTTGGCGCATTATTATATAGATATTAATGATTTCATAGCAACTGGCAAATAGATTGCTTGGCAGTTGGAAGATGCAAACATGCAGGCTATTGTATGTTAATATGACTTGCTATAAAACTATACTATCTGACACAAAACAAAACCATCAACTTTTGGTTTCAAAACACGTCACTAATTTTTTTATTTTGTCAGTATTGAGTCGAGCTCTTGAGTCAAATACATTGCATTTGAAGGCAGTGTTTGGATTAGACATACATATGTATGTATATATATATATATATATATATATATATATATATATATATATATATATATATATATATATATATATCAGTGTTCGTCAAATTGGTAGCCCGGGCGCTCCGGACAACCACATATATTGGATGGGCAACCCAAATGCATCTGCAGGTAGCCCGAGACAACTACGCAATGTTTGGGCAACATAGCTGTTCTTTGCTAAGATCCAATAGTTTCTGTTGTCGATAAAGCGTCATACTGTTTTTTTTCTAAAGGTCTAGTTAGTAGTCGTGTTGTTCTATCTTTGTTTCTTTGTAATCAGCAAGGGTGAAGGGTGTGAATACTAATAGCATCTATTGTTCTCAGTATCAATTGCGATACTGGTCTAAGTAGGTCATGGGGCAACAAGTAACAACAACTTACGGGCAAATAGCCTTAGCAGGTGGCATTCATTTATGAAAACGCCTACCCAGTGGCTTAATTTCTGCTGTCAACAGTTGCTGTCAGCAAGCATATTTCTCCTACTTTTCTAGATATTGATAAGTCATTGTAGAGGGCACGTAGATAAATCCTGTAGATAACATAAAACGTTTGATTTGTTTGTAGTCACAAACTGGTTCTTACTGTAAATACACTGTACAGCTACCAAGACAGCAAGGTCAGATTCCTAGAAGCTGACGTGACTTCAAATTAATGGTTTTCTCTTGTGAGCTTAATGGTTGTGGTTAGTAAGTAGAGCAAGTATTGTAAGTTCCACAGCTGAAGCATAGTCCTTTGTTTTATGAGTATTTGCCATTCTCTGCTCTTGGTTGGTTTTGTTCTTCTTCTTACTTGAGACTGTGTAACTAACATTACGTTACAAGAAAAGCTCCTAGTAATTATCACCCACCAGATTACAATTATATAATAGGCAACCTGATATCACATGTAGACCCATGATGCTCCCTCATGTGGATGACTCAACCAGATGATGACTGTGACTCAACCGGATGATGACTGTGACTCAACCGGATGACTAGAGTCTAGGGTATGCACTGAGTATGGGGCATGGAGAGATAATGATCCAGATGGTCTATGCCAAGTACACAATCTATATAAGAACACAGTTTCTAGCACTAGGATTAGAAGTAGTAGTTGTTAATGTTCAGCAAGCTCAACACGAATGTTAGTAGTGCGGTATGGCTGATTTTTTGTTTTCAACGCCCACCATTGGTAGCTTTGAAATTGATCATGTTGCTACTCAGTTACTGCCAAAGGATGCTCCTGACAATTCAGTACCAGTGAAAGTGCTAGGAGATGGTAACTGTCTCTTTCGGGCTGCAACCTTTCTAGCTTATGGCAAAGAGGACCACCATGACCAACTTCGTGCTGCTGTGATGACAGAGGTAGATGACAACGTCGAGCACTATGCTGATCTGTTTCTAGGCCATGCGCGTCAAGCCAGTGGTGACGGTCAATGTGTAGATCTACTTTCCCAAACTCTTGGTGATGGACCAAGCCACACGTTTTTCTCATTGCTAATGCAAAAGTCTTCTCTTCGTGATTCATACATTGCTGGCCTAGAAGCAGACGTGAAGATTATGTTCAAAGTTGGGTACTTGGTGTGGCATGCTTGAATTAGCTGGCTTGGCTACTGTCTTTGGACACCCAGTACGCTCTGTCTACCCAACAAAGTTTCGCTTTGCCTGCCATGCTTTTATGAATGCTACATTTTATCCTCGTCAGCTAATGCAACAAGAACTGCAGCAGGAACAAATCCCCGCAATAATCATGTGGTCTTGCATGACAATGTCGGCGGGCAACTCACCCAGTCCAAACCATTTTGTGCCTTTGGTCATCCCAATGACGGTCTCAACTGGAACCAAAGGAAAGTCAACGACCGAGTCCTTTGCCAAACCAAGGAAATGCCTCTCAGCAAGAAATAAATCTTCTCATCCAGTTTCAAAAAAGACAAAGATACAAACTTTGTTTGGCTTTGCAGGACTAGAAACAGAACAATCTCATGTGAAGATTCCATCACCTGAACATTCCATCTCATCACTTGATGAAAGTAGCCATGCTTTACATGACCAGAAATTGCAATTACTAGCAACCTCGCCTACGGCAATAACACAGGCAACAACAACAAGAACAACAATAACAACAACAACAGCAACTACAACAGCATTGTGATTATTAACATCAGGGTGTTCTCTTTTGCCAACTATGAAAGGCAAATATGATGTTAAATATGATGCTGTAAAGCGACAGAAAAAGTTTGTTTTGACATGGAGAATCATTACCCTTGCTTACAAATATGCGTGGAAGAAAAGTACAATGACGGCAGCGTTCGTCCTGATTTTATGCAATGTAGAGTCTGTGTAAACAATCCACTCATTGCCGACAAACGTAGTGCATTTTTTATTGGCTCAACAAACTCTAGAATAGATCCCATCAAGAAACACAACTTGTCAAGACAGCATATTGCATGTGTACGTGCTGAAGAAATGCGAGCAGGACCAGTGAACGTTGAGATTACAAAGATCGAAGCTGGCCTTCTTTCTCTTCATAGCAAAGAACGGCAACATTATCAGTATTTGTTTCGCACAGCATACGCTGTTACAAAGAAATGCAAGTCTTTTCTTGACTATGAGTACATTTGTGAGGTACAGCAGGCCAATGATGTTGATCTAGGTAAGAACTATCTGCGCGATAAGTCTGCAGCCTTGTTCACGAAGTATATTGCTGATGATCTAAGGTGCAAGACTGCTGATGATTTAAAGCAGTGTCGCTATCTCTCCGTGATTTGTGATGGATCAACAGATTTGACTGTAGTGGAACAGGAGGTTGTCATGGTTCGCTACATTGATCTTACGACTGGTCGACCAGTGACTAGGTTGGCTGCATTGATAGAGTTGGAACACGCTCACGCAGATAGAGTATATACAGCGCTAAAAGATGGTTTGCAAAGAGTTATTAGTGGACAACCCGAGGATACCCTCAGGCTCTGTACGCATGGGGCCAACATTGTTTGCGGGAATTTTGATGGTGCTGCTGTCATGATGGGTGATCGCAACGGTGTCAAAGCAAAGCTGGTCAGAGACTATCCTTGCGCCGTTGTAATTCACTGTGTTGTTCACAAACTAGAGCTTGGCATTCTTGATGCAGTTAAAGCGGTTCCATATCTTGCAGAGTTTGAAGCAAGTATTAAGGAAATTTTCAAAATATATTGGTATTCACCTAAACGGCAACGAGAGCTGAAACAAGCTGCATCTACTCTTGACGAAGAGCTCAAGTCCTTTTCTGATATCAAGCAAGTTAGGTGGGTTGCTAGTAAAGAGCGGGCTCTCAAAGCAATCCTGCACAACTTGTCATCTTTAGCTGCCCACCTGGAGCATATGGCTGTTGGCGCCGGAAACAGTAGCGAAGAGAAGTCTAGAGCTTGAAGTATATTAGATACCATCTTGAGTCTCCGTTTTATCTTTTGGATTCACATGATGCTAGATTTTCTTGCGATTGTGACTAAAGTCTCAAGAAAATTCCAACAGAACGACATTGTTTTAATTGAAGTGCCAATCATTATTGATGATTGCATTGATGCTTTATCAGACCTTCTACAGCAATGTGGAGATTATCGTAAGAAGTTCAATGCTATGTTCAATGCACATGAGAACACATATGGTACTTTGCAACTTAGTTCTCAGCGATCAACCAGAGGTGGCATCCATGCTAACACTGTTACCACTGTCGACTTAGATGACGACGCAGAGAAGTTTGTGAAGGGTGCTTTGTCATATCTGAAAATGCACTTTGGTTGCTTCAAAAATCCAACCTTGTCACATTTCGCAGCATTAAACTTTAAGAAATGGCCATACGATGAAACCGAGAGAAAGAGCTTTGGTCATGATGACATCAGCGGTTTAGTTAAAGCTTTTGAGTTAGCAATGAAAAATGCCAGCTGCAATGTGGAAAGTGTTTGCAGTGAGTGGGGGATTCCACCGGAAACTGAAACGCCGTGTAGTCCCACTTCGAACCTCTCCTATACTTTCAGTCTACACTGATCTATTGAAAGGTGAATTCAGCAAACCCTGACGGTGACCTCTCGAATATTCTGCACCTTGTGCACATCATGCTCACTATGAGTCCCAGCACTGCTGAATGTGAACACAGAATTTTGGAAGTTTGACCCTGATCCCGCCACAAATGCTTGGATTCTTGGGTCAACTGGTTGGCGACACGTTCATGGCCATCGTCTTCCCACAAAGAAAACAAATGTGAAAAGTAGTGGCGGGTCTGATGGATCAGACAGTAGTTAGGTCTACCTTTATCTTGCATATTGCAAACTAGCTGCTAAGGCTTAGAGCATAACACCTCTTGCAGTCACTGAGCAGTAACAGCTATTTCAGATCGTCTCAATTCTTAGTCTAAATTTCAAAATTGGTAGTCTATGTGCTTTTCTCATTATTAAAATTAAAGGCAGCAACATATGTAGATGTCATTATGGATACAATTAGACATAAATTCTTAATACCCAAAATATTTTGGCTATTTTAATTGGCTAGTAAATTAAGCAGCTTCTGCACTTTTATGACGGGCAACCTAACATTTTCCCGGGCTACCAACACATGGGTACATGGTAGCCCAGGGACAACTAACAGGTGTAGCGATTTGACGAACACTGTATATATATATATATATATATATATATATATATATATATATATATATATATATATATTTCAATACAACCAATCTATGATACAGGCAAATCCCATGAACTAAAATTACTGTCATTATTGTTTAACAACAGTGTACTTAGAATCATGCGTGCATTATATGACCACAACTTAACTGACAATTGCTGCAACAAATTATTTAAAGACTGACTAAAAGGAATAGAGTTAACAGAAACAGTTTTAGATGCTATAGTCTTTAATGTATTCAAGCTGACATCCGACCATGTTCCAAATGATTCAACTGCAAGTGGAAAGAAGAGGGCACCAGATGAAAACACTTGGGTGTCATACTTCATACACTTTGAAATTTCTATATATATATATATATATATATATATATATATATATATATATATATATATATACAAACACTTACCTCAGTGTGTGTGTGTGTGTATGTGTGTGTGTGTGTGTGTGTGTGTGTGTGTGTGTGTGCGCGCGCGTGTGTGCATGCATGCATGTGTGTGTGTGTGTGTTCTTGGAATGACCAATGGAATGTTTACATAGTTAGACTGACTCTCCAGCCATTGCAATTATGCACTAAATTTTGTTGCCGACCTACAATTATGAGTCAGTATGAACACAAATACCTCAGCATGACTTTCATTCATTTGATCACACTACACTTAACAGCTCATTACTGCAATGTAAATGTAAATTAAAATGTCGATAACAAAGACAGACAGACAAACAGACAGACAGACAGACAGACAGACAGACAGACAGACAGACACACATGGATGCAGCCAGCAACATCCATTCCAACGAGTAACAGTGGTCGTTCATTAAAATTAGTTGAGTGGAATAATAATGTTTGTTTGTTGTTTACTTGTTTACCTTTATTTATTATGTCTCATGTGTTGTTTACAGGTATTACTCTCCCGGCTACTCAGACAAGCTACTAGAACGGATCGACCAGTACAATCCTGCCACGATGCAGTGAAATGTATTGCTGTATGTCGTGTTGTTATCTTGCTGCATGTCTGTGTATTCATCAGTAGTGTGACATGGTAGTTATATAGTTATACATTGTACATGCATGTATGTATACACAGACCCGAACATCCAACATGACACAGATTAGATGGTGAGCGTAGTGAGTGTGATAGTGAGGCCTCATTGTTATCAATATGTAAGTAGCAATAGAAATGGGATGACTCTTTCAATGCAGTGACAAATCGTTTTATGTGTCTCTAACCCAAGAAATCACCAACACAAGTTACCACGATTAGAAGGCACGTACACAGGCAATCACCTTGTTTGAGGACAATATTATACTTTTAATGATAAATCACTAAAATCATTTATTGGTAAATAATTTATTTTTAATTAATAATATTTTATTTTCTGTAATTACCGTTAATATGTGTTATGTAAAAAAATTAATTAGTATATCATATTAGACATGATGGACATTGTGCAGAGTGAGGCTCGTATTGAGCTGACTCAGTAAGTCTTTCTTGTTGTTCTTATTATAATTACTTGAGGTAGTTTCTTTCAAACACGATTGTTGTAGCAGTGTGTTGTTGCCAGTATTGTTGTAGTGAAAGGTATTGATGTCAATAAAGTTGTTATGACATGTAAGAAAATTAATTATTATTGGTATTGGTATATATAATTAAATTATTATTATTGCTAAGTTATTAAAATCGTTTATTGGTAAATATTTTTATTAATTAAATATTTTATTTAATTAACAGTAATAAATGTTATGTAAAAGATTTAATTAATTGGTATTGGTATCTATAATTAAATTATTAAATTTTTTATTGGTAAATTATTTTGTTATTAATTAATTTATAATATTTTATTTAATTAACATTAATAAATGTTGTGTAAGTGATTTAATTAGTATTAGTATATACAATTAAATTATTAAATTGTTTATTGGTAAATCATTAAAATCGTTTATTGCTAATAATTTTGTTAATTAAGATATTTTATTTAATTAACAATAATAAGTGTTATGTAAAAAATTTAATTAATTAGTATTAGTATATATAATTAAATTATTAAAATCGTTTATTGGTAAATAATTTTGTTATTAATTAATTAAAAATATGTTAGTTAATTAACTTTAATAAATGTTGTCTAAGTGATTTAATTAGTAGAGTTATATGACACAAGGAATTTTCATGTACAGATAATGTGATTGTTTATATGGTCGGTACTGCGAGGGTCAGTCAGTTATCTGTTGCTGTTGCTGGTTAATTAGCAGACTTTCGACATTTGCAGCATAGACTAAAATTTTTATTAATTTAAAAATGTTTCTGTTTAATTAATTAATGAAATGCTCGCAAATGTGGTCTTGTACTGCAAGAAATCCACCAGATTTTTTTGCAAGAATTTGCGTTCCCGTATGTGAATTATTCAAGTTGAGAAGAGTCGGTGTCGTGTTGCTATTGAAACTTCTTACATTGGTAACGTAGCCTAACACTCGTTTACCATGTTGTTATTTAATTAATTTTGAAATGTAGTATATACGTAGAGTTCAATTTGCTGTGGTCTGTACTGCGAGGGCCAATATGCAACAACAATTTTAGCTCCCGTATGTGGACCTTGGATTTTTAGGGAGGAGCCGTTATTATGTCTTCCTCATAAATCAGCGTCCCGACATCTGCAACGCGCTGCAACGTTTCTCTCCCATCTCGTCCATCTACAAACAGTCGAATGGAGCATTCAGTCAGCCCGGACGGTCGCACCCGCCGTCACAGTGGCACCGCTCGCGAATCACATCGCAGCGGACAGGCAGATATCGCTCCCGCCATCCGTCGCGCGCGCAATCGCTCGACTGACTCACAGGATTCGTCCGGCTCGCGCATGTCCCGTCTGTCTCGCCGTGTGTCACGCGTTCTCTCACTCCGCCGAGCGCCCGAAGTCATTCCGGTGAGAGACCTCATCCTCATGAATGAAATCAACGAGGACAACGTGGTGGCTGTTTTGAAGAGACGGTACGAAGACGAGGAGATTTACGTAAGTGCCGCGTCTGTTGCGAGCTGTGAACGTCAGGTTCCATGTAAATTGTAATTGTGTGCGTCAGACGTACGTCGGAAGTGTCGTGGTGTCTGTGAATCCGTATCGCAATTTGGCGATTTATGATGAACACCAAGTCGCGCGCTACCGAGGTGAGGACGTTTGGGGTTTGTGTGGTTGAGACCGCGAGTGTGAACGACCACGCCTTTGTGGGCGTGGAGTGTTTGTGTGATGTGATTGGTTGGTTAATTAATAAAGTGATTGAGTGCAAATTTATTTGTTTAATTCCTTGTGGACAATTTACTTCCCTACTAAAGTGAGGCTGGTAAGATTGTGGCCTTGGATGCAGTGTGCCTGTTATATGTACCTCTTGAAAACTTTTTAGGGTGTAACTTAAAATTCCCGTCGCCTCCTCCTTGCCATTGGCAACTACTAGCCTGTTCACACTAGCATGGTTACGTAGCCTAACCGAGCCAAATCGAACCGAACCGCGTCAGCTAACTGTGTTGGCCTGCGTTCACACTGCCAAAGGCTGAAAGCGCGTAGTCAAAGAAAGTGGACGTGTATTCAGCTAACTGTGCATATCCGGGTAGTTCTTTTGATGGATCGTAGGCAAGATGCGATTGCCCTGTTTTAATTGGCATCCCAGCAGTTCATCGCAGTGAGATGTACAACACCGAGGTCTCAGAGACGATTTTCCACTGGACTACCGAACCGAACCGTGGTGGCACGGTATCTTGAGGTGAGCCAGCTCAACAAGGTTCGGTTTGGTTCGGTTCAGTTCAGCTGGCGTTCACACTGCGAAGTGAAGCCGAACCAAACTGTGGCGCACCGTGCTGGCACAGTTACAAACACTAGTGTGAACGGGCTATAATACTTGTGATTTGGTGAGTGAAGGTGGACAGTTTGGTCGCCTAGAGATTCAATGCGGCATTGAACATGGTCATCCTACTCTGTTCGCTGTGTAAAACTGCAGAACCTCCCATTGCTATACCATGTTCGCTGGGCGTATAGAAAAGAAACAATTTTTTGGGCGTATACGAGGGCATGGGCATGGGCATTATTTTGGTCCCAGGCGTATACATGGTCACAGAATGCTGTCGTTTGGCCAGTCATCATCTAAATACTTGAAGACAGAAATACCATAAATGCTTGCAATTATCCATTTGCGAGATCAAAGGTATTGGTATATGTACAGCATCAGCGTACGTGCAGAAACTAAACACTGTGTGTATACACATGCAAACCAGAGTGATCGGCCTGAAGCTGGTCAACAGCATCAGGGTTGGTAATTGCAACAAAGACATGAAACTAGCGGTAAGCACTTCCTCTCAACACTGACAGCACCTCATCAAACGCACACAGACGGAGACAATGATTTTGCGGACCTCATTTGTTTTGTCTGTGAATGCGTATCCTGGGCTTACACTTGGGCTTGGGCGTATAGTTAGGCACGGGCATTTTTTCGGGCTGACAGTTCTGACCTGTTGCACAAGGGCGTGTATACGGGCATTACACATAAACGTGTTGTCCAACTAAACACTCGCATAAACTCCGACTGACTACGCATGTCCTTAAGTCATAACTATATAACAGTGTGCATGCTACATACAACGCTACATAACCTGAGGAGGGTTACAGTGATGGCCTTGGCCAATTGTAATGCAGTGCATGTGCTTATTGTTATCGCTAGTGTTAATGAGCATGCCAAATGTGGGCAATCCCACATGCCACTCAATGTGCCCAGCCCCCTTCTCATGCTCTTGGTGCTAATTATCAGGCGCTAGTACACGTGCAGCAGCTGTTCTGTAACCTAAGCTAGCAGCTGACGGTTTAGCACTTTACTGCTTCTTTATTACCCAAGATGTAAACGCTAGGGTACAGTAACGCAAGCCAGTCACGTGACATACGACTGACTCGACGACTCGCTTCGCCTCCTACGTGACACGTGACCAAATAAATAATAAAATTATTTATTTCTTTGTTGTTCAAAAGCAAATCTGTTAGGATAACTTAATTAACACTGTGTATTTACATTTTATGTGTTTAGGTGGCAACTACTGGGATCCGAGCCTCTCCCCTCACGTGTAATCTTCACAACTTGTGTCAACCTCATACAACCTTTTGTCTTCACTGTCTTTCTCTTTCTTCTTTCCGAAGGTTTGCTCTTACTGATAGTGCGTACTCTGATCTTCGTTTCAAGGGACGTAATCAGTGTGTTATCATCTCTGGTGAAAGTGGATCTGGTAAGACCGAAGCATCGAAGGTGATCATGCGATACGTAGCCGCCGTTAGCCCCAGTGGAGCTCAAGTCGACGAAGTAAAGACAAAGTTACTGAAAACGAATCCCGTACTAGAAGGTAGTCACGTGACTAATTTAGATATTACGTTGTTGTGATTTGTGCATTTTGTGTTAGCATTTGGGAATGCCAAGACGGTGAGGAACGACAATTCGAGTCGGTTTGGCAAATACATGGATATTCAGTTTGATTACCATGGCAACCCAGTGGGTGGAAATATCACTACTTGTGAGTGGTTGTTGTATAACTAGTAGTGTGACTAAATTTTTAGTATGACAGTTACATTGGATGTTATGAGACTACACTGTAAATGATCTGTTTGTCTCTGTGTCGGGTTGTCGTTTGTTTTTCTGTGTGTGTGTTTGTGTGTGTGGTTGTTTGTCTGTTGTTACAGTCTGTGTAGCATGGTGGAGTGAGGTTGTAATGTTTTACGAGGTTTTGTGTGTCTGTCTGTCTATGTGTGTGTCTGACTTTGTGTGTGTGTGTCTGTCTGTCTGTCTGTCTGTCTGTCTGTATGTATGTCTGTTTGTCTGTTTGTCTATGTGTGTGTCTGACTTTTTGTGAGTCTGTGTGTGTATGTCTGTCTGTCTGTCAGTCAGTCAGTCTGTATGTCTGTTTGTTTGTGTGTCTGCCTGTCTATGTGTGTGTCTGACTTTTTGTGAGTCTGTGTGTGTGTGTGTGTGTGTGTGTGTGTGTGTGTGTGTGTGTGTGTGTGTGTGTGTGTGTGTGTGTGTGTGTCAGTCAGTCAGTCAGTCAGTCAGTCAGTCTGTATGTGTTGTCTGTCTGTCTGTATGTATGTATGTTTATCTGTCTGTCTATGTGTCTGTGTATGTGTCTGTCTGTCTGTAAACATGATACCTGTTTAATGCCTTAACTTAGCAATATGAATTTTCAAAGGAATTTACAACTGGACATTTAAAGTTGACAAAAAATTGATTAATAAATTAATAAATTAGTAAATACAATAATACAATCAATGTACTAAACGGATCCCCAGTATCCAGTTGAAAAGAGCACACTTCACCAACACGGTTGACATGTCATTGTGTGTAGGTTTGTTTGTGTTGGTCTGTCTGTTGACCTGTGTCTTTGCTTATTTTCTTTGTTGTATTTTTATTGACACGGTTACTCATCGATTCATTCACCTTACACAGATATGTTTGTATTGTTTAGATTTACTAGAAAAGGTAACAACTTCCAGTCAATGTCGTCGGAACGTCATCATTGTTTAGTTTTGTAGGCTCGACTTGTACGACAAAATCCAGACGAACGTTGCTTCCACATTTTCTACCAGATGTTGGCTGGTGGTCAATTGAGTTAGTAAAAATTGGTTTCGATGTATATGATAGTAACAGAGAATTGTATTTGTATATTATAGATTCACTTCAGATGGACAGTGATCCAAATCATTATCGGTATCTGAATCAGGGGAAATGTGTGAAGGTGAAGGGAATCAATGATCAGGAAGATTTTCGAGAAGTCCAGGTTGGTGATGTTAGCTACTGTAGGTAGGTAGCTGCATTTGTAGATTTGGGTTATTGCTGGTAACCTTGAACAAGGCAAATGTATCACAGTGACACACACACACACACACCACGCACACAAATGGATATGCCCTTCGGAAAGTTCTGAAGATAGCACCCCTTGCTTATTTCTAGATGAGGACCCCGGCGCTACTCGGAGCTTTAGGCCGCGCTGACGAACTCCGTAATGCGTGGCCAGAGCATTGAAGGGCACTGACTTTGGCGCAGTCGCGGGAGTGGACCTCAAGTCCACACGTACCCGTACATACTGCATGATATTCTGCTAAGCCAGCGGTCTAGTCCACCCCCAGTGAAAGACCAGGTACTCATTTATACTCCTGAGTCGGGAGAGGTAATTGTGTGTGAATTTCTTGCTCGAGGAAATTACGTCTGTACTCGTCCACGAACCTACGACCTCAACGTCCCGTATATTACCATTCTCTAAATGCAACTCTCTAACCAACTGAGCTATACACACACACACACACACACACACACACACACACACACACACACACACACACACACACACACACACACACACACACACACACACACCACAGTTTTTTAGTTTATTGTATGAATTGATTGTTTCATGCTTCATATTATTAACACTGACACACAGACTAACACCAATATACAATTCTAATGATTACTCTACTATCTCTGTATTCCAGCGATCTCTAAAGTTTCTCGGATTCAGCAAGGAAGATGAAAGCATCATTTTCCGAGTTCTCGGCGCAGTTCTGCTACTTGGTCAACTGGATTTCATAGCCAATGGAGAAGGATCCACAGTATCCAACAGAGATTGTCAGTCAGCATCTACAGTAAATGACAACAAGTTGCAATACTCATGTTTTGTCTATCAGGCTTAGAGAAGATTGGGCGTCTACTAAAAGGAGATCCACAAAAACTCGAGGCTGGATTGAGTCATAACACGGTTGTTGTTGAGGGAAAGCTCGTCTCTTCGTTGCTGAATCGAGAGAAGGTGCGTGGTAGTTTGTATGTACGTGCATTGCCTTGACTGTCAATGCAGTGAGTTTGGCAACGAGTAGTTGAGATTGGCCGTTTGCACGTGCGGTTTGCTCTTCTTGTTGGTCTGTTGATTTGTCTGATTAAAATGGAGGAATCGTGGGAAAACTGACTCTGTCTGTCCGTCTGTTTCTGTCTGTCCGTCTGTTTCTCTGTCTGTCCGTCTGTTTCTCTGTCTGTCCATCTGTCCATCTATTAGTCTGTCTGTCTGTCTGTCTGTCTATGTGCCTGTCTGTCTCTCTGTCTGTCCTTTAGTCTGTCTGTCCTTTAGTCTGTCTGTCCTGTCTATTATTCTGTCTGTCTGTCTGTCTATTAGTCCATCCGTCTGTTTGTCTGTCTGTTTGTCTATTAGTTTGTTTGTCTGTCTTAGTTAATCGGTGTGTCTGTCCGTCCTTCTGTCTGTCTGTCTGCCTGTCCGTTCGTTTGTCCGTTTGTCAGTAAGTATTGCTGCCTTTGTCTTTCTCTACTTCCTTCCTATAACAGAAAGGTCTAAACAGTCGATGTCTTGATGACAACTTTTATGCATATAGGCTTCCTATGCTTGTGAGACTCTGGCAAAGTCACTTTACGAGCGATTATTTGGATGGTTATGCACTCGAATGAACGAAACTCTATGCGTACCATCCGATTCGGTGAAGGCAGTCATAGGAGTACTCGACATCTATGGCTTTGAAATACTCCATGTAAGCAGCAATTTGATCAAGTAAAGTGGGCGTGGTGTCGTCCATGTGTGATGCTATAGACAAACGGGTTCGAGCAGTTCTGTATTAACTATTGCAACGAGAAACTGCAGCAACTGTTCATCGAGCTGACACTGAAGACCGAACAGGAGGAGTACAACGCAGAAGTAAGCCAATAGATACAGTAATGTTACACTAAATAGTTTTATGAAATTGTAAAGAAGGCCTGATAAATCAGTTATCTGAGCATAGATGCAATCAAAATGTTGTATTTTTGAATAGTAACTCGTGGGTTACTATGATTACCTGAGAAGTGAAACGGTAGAGTACGGTAACGCAGGCCGGTCACATGACATGTACGACCAACCGACTCGCTCCATCTCCTCTGTAACATGTGACCAAATATATGCAGCCCCTTCTCATGCTTACTACATAGCACAAGTACAGTTCATGCCATAATTATTGACACATGCCATGCATACAAAACATCTATTGTGAGTCAGGATGCAGCTGAGTTAGATCGTCGTCATCAGCCAGATGTATAGGATTGAAAGGTGTCTGCACCACCGCTGTGACACCTGACAGAACACAATCTTCAGTGCACCTTCCAATTGTATCGTAACTCTCGTCGTATTTGGGCTCTTGTAGACGGTAACCCAACGAACATCTCTTGTTACGAAAAGCAAAATAAAACTAAACGTGTGGGAAGGTATTAGCGCTAGAGGTGTAGTGGATTGACTCTATCAATCCATCCTACATGAGTGTTTGTTTGAAACTGCAAACACTTTCTATCCCAATGGTTGGAGGCTGCAACAGGACAGTGCACCAGCTGACAGGTTTATAAGAACGAAAGATCAATTTTCTCGCTAGCAGCAACGTTCACGTTATTGACTGGCCTGTCAACTCATTGGACCTGATGCCAATAGAAATTTATGGAGTTGGATGAAACGCGAAGTAGACAAAAGTGACCAAAGAACAAGATGGAACTGGAAGCCGGGATACTAAACGTGTGGCAGGCAATTGATATCCAAACTATTTTACGCATTTACGATAGCCATCTAGATCAATGTATTATACAAACGCTGGAGGTTGTACTAAATATTGATAGCGCAACTTCTGTCATTTGTCTCACTCTTGCGCAGTTGTTAGACATTGTTCTTGAATACCAGACAAATCTAGAAAATCATCTATCCTACTCTGAAAGCAAGGGAATGTTTGCAGACAGCTGATACAAAAAGTTGGCACCATGTGTGACACGCTCTCGTCAAAACAGTCTCAATAATTGTGGCACGAACTGTGCATATGTGTATAGACATTTTGAGAAAATGATAAGCATGTAGGGACGGATAGGTAATAGGTAAATTACAATACATGTAGGGCCTGAGGCTAGTTATCATGTACACATGTTACCGGAACAACATAGCGTTATGGAAGCTCTTCGCAGAACTGCGTACCAGCAGTTGATTGCTACTGTGCAGTTGTAGCTGTTGGGTCAGTGCAATTCCTTGAACAAGAGCAAGTCGTTTTATAGGACTCTCGTCGTATGAGGGGTTGAGAGCTAAAGTGGCGGAAGCACCAGGCACTTAGTTTCAAGAAAATTGAATGCAAAGTTTGTGATTTACATAAAATCAAAGAGACTTTCTAACTAATCAACTTGAAATGAATATACACTAGTGCAGTGAAAGTCTACTGAAACAAATTGTTGAAATAATAATTAATTAATTAAAGTAACGCGCGCTAGGAGATATGCCGCTACAGCCCTCATGATACCTCTTACTTCCATAGTGCTATAGCGGAGTGTCTGATTTCTGACACGCCTATGCTTCTGTTGCTTACGCCAATCTAGCACTAGGTAGATATCATTGCTCTGTATCATCTCCGTGGCGTGACTCAATTCTGCCTAATGTGTCGCTTACACCACTTTAGTTCTCAACCTCTCATATGTATGTAAACATTTTGAGAAAATGATAGGTATGTAGGGACGGATAGCTAATAGGTAATTACAATATTTGTAGGGCCTGAGGCTAGTTATCGTGTACACACGTGACCGGAACAACATGGCGTTATGGAAGCGCTTCGCACAGTTGTAGCTGTTGGGTCAGTGCTATTCCTCGAACAAGAGCAAGTCGTTTTATAGGACACTCGTCGTCGTAACTGCTTCTAGTGTTGCGCTAGCCTGACTGACAAAAGTGAAATGTGAGAGAATAGATTGCGTTTTTACTTACCGATAGACGCCTTCTGAGGAGCTTAGTGTCAGTGCTGGTAGTCTGGCTACCATTCAGAGCGTTTACAGTCAAGCATTAGGTAGCTCTGAGATTTTTTACTGAGTTTTGAGAGATCTGGTTAGGATGCATTTGGATACATTTGTATGGAGCACCATTTTGGATTCTTCGCATCCCTACATAGAGAGTGCTACCAATTCATAATGCATAGCAGGCCAGATTTTATGTAGTTTACTATAATATTTCTTTGTGAAACAACAAGAATGGACTCGTGTGTGTGTGTGTGTGTGTGTGTGTGTGTGTGTGTGTGTGTGTGTGTGTGTGTGTGTGAACTTGTTAATATCTATAATAGCCACGTCTTTCCCCGGATCACTCCAACTTGCCAATGCAAATGGCTGGATGGAGTTCAGGAGGGGAATAACATGAATTGCTGTCTAATAAGCCACTTGTCCGACCATAATCGGATGCAGTGGAAGACATGCAGCTACACAACATTCCCTACATGTTGAACACGATTTCTCACAAAACACGTAATCTCACCAAATGTAATTATATTTAGGGTATTACATGGGTAGACATCAAGTACTTCAACAACAGAGTTATATGCGATCTTGTTGATCGGGTAAGGAAAGAGTACGCACATAAGTGAGATGTATGGCATCGTATGGATGTCTTGTGTGTATTTAGAAGCCGAATGGGATTATTGCATTGCTGGATGAGGAATGTATTAGACCCGGTGATCGGTCAGACGAGAGCTGGCTGAGCAAAATGGATCAAGCGATTGGTCAGCATGGTCACTATCGCAGCCAACGATCGACGAAAGATCGTAAGATGCCGCAGAATGTGTTTGTGATGAAACACTATGCTGGAGACGTAAGTGTTGTGTGTGTGTGTGTGTGTGTGTGTGTGTGTGCATGTGTGTCACTGTGTATTTTTGTTTATATGTTCTTGTTGTGTTAGGTTGTTTACACCATAAGCTCCTTTGTGGACAAGAACATGGACACACTTTTTAAGGATCTAAGCCAATCGATGTTTGAGTGTGACAATCCTCTTCTGAAGGTAAGTAACATCACGTTTACTGCATGCTCGACTGAGTGTCTTGTATTTTGTAATAGTCAGGGACAGCAACAGTGCACTGCAGTGTGGGTATACACCAGAGGAGGTAGAAAGCTAGTGCGGTGCTACCTGGGCAGTCTTACTGTTCAGCCAATAAGCACCTTCTAAGCCCCGTATTTGAACCACGTGCTTACTTCAGTCTGCCTTGAGCCACTGTGAGTGCAACATCTGGATCTAGGTTACTGATGGTCCTGAGAGGTCGTGACTGTTTATTATAAACTCACTTGCCTTTCTGTGGTGGAAGCAACACTTACCCGCGTTTACATGGTGCAAATTAGCCCAAGTACAGTAGGAAGATAGAGACGGCATTCGACGGATTCGTTTGACGAGTTTTGCTTGATGGAGTAACGTTGGCATGGGTCGTAATTCCTAAGATTTTGTTTGATATCGAGTCAAGCAAAATGTGAAAGCCGTACACTAATACGTCGGTTATCTGGGCACTATCTATAACTGTGAAATATCCGTATCTCAGAGGGTAAAAACCACACCGTTAGCGCGTCATCCAAGAGACGAAACTGTGATCCGTGTACAATACATTGCCACTTGGCGACAGTTGGGTCCTCTACACCGAACAAGTGGCAACTGATCTTTTCTCGATCTTTCCAAATGTCTCTAATAGTTGACTTCGGCAGCTCAAAAATCTCAACTACGCGATGTTGAGACTTTCTATTTTTTCTCAAGTGTAAGGACAGACTGCCCCGCTTACTGGTCGCCATTTCCATGGATGCAAAATTGCGCATGCGCATTCATGTAAAAAGGGTTTTGCACATGATCACTGGGACTGCCGGTAGATCGAGGTGCCTGGAACTTTGAGGGCCGGATAACTGAGGTACTAGTGTATTATTCTGTACTGTAGGTGACTGACTGGTCTAGAGAAGATCAATCTCTCCTGTGGGCGTGCCTTTAACGCACGCTAGCTTTCTACATCACACAGCGTTGTGGTTGTTAAACCCCCAAAACATCATTAGCGACTCGTCTTGTCTCACACAAACAATAGAGAACAACAAAGGTTCTGGAACCACAGAAAGATGGAACAACAAACCACTGACAGTGTGACCATGTGAAGTCCATCTGTGCAAAGCAGTTTGTTATAAACAGACAGACACACAAACATACATACAGACAGACACACAAGCAGACAGACAGACAAACAAACACACAAACATACAGAAACACAAGCAGAGAGACAGACAGACAAACACACAAACATACAGACAGACAGACACACACAAGCAGACAGACAGACGGACAAACACTGTCTGTCATTTTTGTATTTTTTATGAATCCACATTTGGGACGAAAAGGGGTGGGCGGGCAAACTCTAAATCCAAATTCTTAAAAATACGAAATTCAAAGACGTCATCATATCCTTGTCGCCTTCAGACTACTCTCCGCTCGCGTTGATCGGTAGAAAATAATGAGACAGCTGTTGTAACCTGTCCGCCATCTAACTATAAGTGCAAATCAAACATATCGTAGCTGCTCAGTATTGGAAGACTCTGCAGACAGTACAGAAGGAGCAGAACGATCAGACACGCTACCAACTGACAGCCGTGTGTCATTTTGACGAGAC